>NW_006800373.1:187902-313025 GCF_000485575.1 Poecilia formosa
TATAAAATGCCAAGTTTTGTTAATCATGATCAATTTGCAAATGTAGTAAAGAAAGTAAACAGCCAAGGGAATGAATACTTTTTATTGGCACTATATTTAAACTGGAGGCCAGATTTTCTATTAATGCTCCTGCAATAAAAAATGAATTCATTTCAAGGCTTTTTACACATCTTCATCTTGGATGATAACAAATATGTAGCATTTGAACCCACCATCATAGTCAGTCACTCACCAGAGCCAAATCTAGACGTGGAAAATATAAGGTACACAAGAAGTAAACGGTTAAAGCATTCTGACAAAAGACTCTAACTTGAGAAAACTAACAGTTTGCTCCATTAACCTACATAAGAAACATTTGTTTGTGGGACCTCTGAGGCGCTATGAAGGATAATGACCGAACTCAAAACAAATGCACAGCGTGTCCTGGGCATTGTTATACAAAGGTCCAGGTCAGCTAGTCTTCAAAGACTTAACATGCCAAACAGTAAAGGGGTCACACAAGTAGACGTTCCTCTCACACAAAGGCTCGAAGCAGCTTGCATCATAAAACTGACGCTGCTTTTTTTTTCTTTGCACAGAAACAAACGGGGAGCAAATTCTAAGCAAAGCCTCGTCTCCGCCAATCACGTCGACCTTCCACTTCTCGTGCTACTTTGACAAATTTCAGCTTATAAAATCACGTGCACAAACACGGAGGTGAATCTTAATTGTCACCATCGTTTTGTTTTGGCACCAACAAACAGTAGAAGCAACACTGATTGACTTAGACTGAATTATTTTTGCGTTGGGGGGTAGGGGGGGTGAGGCTCGCTTGCTTTAGATTCGCTCAGTGAACCTTCATCTCATTTGACCTCTGTGTTGCTGCTCAATACGCCTGCTTGCATTTGACCTTCAGGGCTTTTATTTTGAAGCTAGAACTCTGCCAACAATGTGACTTCACTTTTTTGTTAGCAGACCACCAACCCAAGCCTCATAAAAAAAAAACATATGTACAGAACATATAAAGTGCAGAGATATGTTGTTACATCACCTGACCTGCTGTGGAAGAAGGAACATAAAGCAGGACATGCAGTAAAGGCAGTTATGAGGAATCAGATATATTATGTTCAGGGTGACATTTATTTCCTAAACTTTGTTATTTTCTCGTGAATGGACTACACATCCCTTTCTCAAGCTCATTTCGTTTAAGGTCCAAGAGTTTGCCAGTCATAACAGGAAGATCAAAAAATGTCAGACTGAATTCATATTGGTCAGATGTTGCTACATTTAAAGGGAAATAATCAGCCGTTAATCTAACCGTAACTGGACCAAATACAAACAAGAGGATTTATTACAGAGTTTCTAAAATTCCACAAAGTGAGATAAACGTAGTGGAAGATAAAGAACAGCAGAAGCAACATTAATTATCGGCTAAATTTGGCTGAACCAGACAGTATCAAAGGACGAATGGGGCAGGAAAATCTGATGTTGCAAATTCCTAAAAACCGCAGACATTTTGTGCAAAAAAAGGCGAGTGAGAATGATACCACAAATGAAGGTCGTCAATAAAAATATTTGTTGGATTACAGTGTTCTTTTTGGTATGTTTTTAGTTTGATATGTTGGTTGTTGGGTTTTTTTTAACCATTTTTAATTAATTACTACTGTCTGTGTAACTTTCAGTCGCTGCAGAAAGGAATTTTTTTCTGTTTCATGTTAACTATTGGCCGACAAGAAACCAGGGCCAGGTCACTGCGGAAACCTACAGCGCCGCTAATTGCGTCAATAATGAAGCACAAAGCGGCCAAAATGGGAGATATTCTTAGCTGTGAGTTCGAATAAAAAGTCCCCTCATTACTGTTTCAACACTCGGATGTAAATAGAGCAAGCAAAAAATAAATAAATTAAAAAAAAAGCCAGATTGTGTGGAGTTTTGATGGTGTGTCTGTAAATGTCACAACAGTTTAGATTAATGGCCGCTAAACCAAAAGGACTGATTTGCACACGTAAATAAAGGGAAGGTTTTTGGGTTACCAAAATGTCTGGGCAAATAGGTTTATCCCCACAATTAAAGCGTTTGCTAAGCGGATGTAGGTCTAAGGCTTAGGTATTTACTGACAAAAACAAAACAAAAAAAAAACAAAAAAAAGAAGCATAAATTAGGTCACTGCTTATGGCTGTGAATTAGCCACATTTAGCTGAGCTCGGACCGGCGCGTCGCTGCGTGGCTCCTGCAACATGAAACAGCTTTCACCAGGAGGGCACTTTGATCTCTCCTTGTGTCTTTCTCAACAAATCAATAATTTCTTCTAGTTTCCACTGATTGCGAGCCCACAGAGCATAAAGTGCTCTCCCTCATGTGTGAGTCACAGTCATTGTCTGTGTGTTAGTTTGGATTTCTGAACTGCTTTCACCACGTTCTTTTGCTTCCTGGCAAACCAGCGTCATCATCACATTGTCTTTCACCTCGTATAGTTTTATAATCCTTTCCTCAGAAATTTACCATCAGATTGTCCGTTTCACCGTACCCCTAACCCCGCCCCCCCCCCAAAAAAAATATGTTTGCTCAACATATGTTTTCCACATACTGGATGTTTTGCTTTTTGATCTTGCAGCCTCCCCACACTAAGAGGCAGTGGGAGTCTTTCCTTTGGGCAGAAATTTAAATTCAAGGCATGTGTAGGGTTTATGCTTTTATTTACATCTTGTTATGCTGGACGGCACCGAATGATCATGAAAGTAAAGCCAACATCTGCTCTGAGCAGCAACACAGTAAACAAAGGCTGTAAATTGTTGCAGTGTAATAGCTGAAGACTTACATTTCCCAGAATGTATGAAAACAAGCAGAGTGTCTGCAGCCGATTTGGATTCACTCTGAACAAAAGTGAACGGACACGACGGTCAAGAACTGGGTCTGTAACGTTTGAGTTTTTCATTCGGGTCAGGGTGGTGTCTGCGCATCGTATTTTCAAACCAACGCCATTTCAGGCTTTTAGACTTTAAAATGAGCGACTTGGATTAGGACGTTTCAAACAGACTACGCACCTACTCGCTGCCCCGTGCTAGATTGCTAAAAAGTCACAGGTGTTTCTCGCCAGTTGGCCACAGGAGATCCCTCAGCTGTCTTTTATGAACACGTTTTGGTTGGAAGTTAAAATTCAGAACGTGTATAAGTGAGTACACGACACTACGACTGAACAAATGCGACATCAGTTTTCTGTTTCTCTGGTATTTTTCTGCTGAAGTTCAGAGCACCCGGAGCGGAAAACGGGTTGAAATACTAAAGGCCAAAGGCTTTGAAAGCAGATGTGCTTTAAGGTGGAATTAATGCTTGATCATTTGTAACCTGCTTTTTGCACGGTGTTCATCAGTTTCTCCTTACAGAAAAAAAATAATAAAAATGGTGGCATGCAAAATGCATTAAGCCACGAAGCTTATGGTGAAAAATCCCTCAGCATGTGTTTGCTTGTTTTTCTCTGAGCTGGTTTGTCACCAGCATCGTTTCAACCCTAGTAGATCTTTGTCTTCACCCTGATTGATCAGATTGATCGACTTTTGTTCTCTCTTAAAACATACACCATATGGGCAGCTGGACAAAAATGTGTTGCATATCTGCAGTTCAAATAAAAATGAATGTATTTTGTCTTGAAAAGATTAATAGAAAAAGCAATAAATTGAATTGCTTTTTATAATTAAAAAGTGAATATACATATATATATATATATATATATATATATATATATATATATATATATATATATATATATATATATATATGGTGCTTTTCTTTTACAGCTAAAAGGGAAACTAAGACAGCAAAAATTACAAAAACTGAGCTTGATTTCTGTTCTGATATAACTTGTTGATTCAGCGCTAAATCAAATGAAAATGCGCATGAAACAGTTAATTTATGATAGCTTCTTATTTTTGATAAATATTCATAAGTAGGAATTTCTTCTTCTTCTTCTTTAATGCCCACATATAGTTGAATTGTTTTTACTATTTTAAGCAGGTGACTGCCGCTGATCATCTGTGATAACTGGCGATGAGTCTTTTACAAATTGCTGCGGAGGAATTTTGTTCCAAACATTGTTTTCATTCAGCCATGCTGGAATGTTTCCAGTCTTGACCAGCCTGTTTCAGGCAGCCCAGTAAGATAAGTCCAGACTTTGACTGGGCCAGTTGGAAACTGAAAGGTTCTTTATTTTTTTATAATGAACGTTAGCACTTGTTTCCATGTTCACCGAAAGAATTTACTTCGTAATGTTTTCCTGACTGATAAATGTCAGAGCTGTTGTTTCTAATTTGGCCATTTGGCCTACTTCATATTGTCAGGCAGGTTTTCTGTTGATTTTTGTTTTTGTTACCAGGAGTAAAAACATGTGATCACCCCCAGTGATTGTTGATTGGATTGTTTAGTTAGGATTTCTTTTTCCCTTACCAAAAACGTAATCCTTAATCCCCATCTGAAACATTTATTTGTGAGGAACCTGAAAGAAAGAAAACACTTTTCACATGACTGCATATAAAAATATCAAAGCTTGCCAAAACAAGCAAGAAAATACAATAGCAAAAATTAAACAAAATAAATAGAATTTGATGAAAACTGGGATGCGATGAACATAGGCATTCAGCCAACCCATCATATGCCATGCAATAAGGAAATAATTGTACTTTAAAGCTTCTGTGATTTTGTTTTAGCAAAATTCGTACATGAACTCAAACGACACGTTTGCCAAGCACCGAGTGTTGATTTGGTGTGACATAAATTACAGCCGTTGCCACTGGATGTCCACAACATCACACTCCTCTGACAGTCCAACAGAGGGCAGCCACCAGTCACCCTCCATTACAATACACTCACTGTCACATCAACCTCAGAGCCCCCTGTTTCTTCACACGTTGTTAATCACCAATGAAGTGATCATTTGGCTCAGCCACAACGTTTAATTCACCATGGCTTTCAAATGAGCATCGAAAAATGTAACTCCAAATAACTCCCGGTGACGTATTTAGCCAGTGTGACTGAGTTTCACTTGTTTGTGTACTTTTCAGGGTCAGTTCAGGTGAATTGTTTGCCTGGCGTGGTGACATTACTTGAAAGGCACATCAATGGGGGGGAAATCAGTATCAACAAGTGAATTAACAGCGGGGTCATGTCCTCTCCGTTGGCTCAAAGAGCCCGTTTTGGGTCCAAAATCTTCCTGCCCATTTGTGAGAATTACTGGAGTGCGAAAGACCGGCACTGCGGGTTTGCGAGGGTACGAGCGAGTTCTCATTTCATTTGTAACAGACCATCGCTTTTCAATGACTCCTGTCTACACATCAGAAAAGCATCCAAGAGCATATCTGTCGCCTGCTTACCATCGAGCATATTCTTCGTTCCCCTAAGATCCATGCCTGTGTTCGTGGAATCTATTGCTCGCGTGCCGAATCTTGTGCGATTCGTGGTGTGAAGGAATTTCAAGGAAGCAGAGCGAGTTCTTCAACCAACTGTGGGGCCGAAGCCAAGGGGAAGGAAAGCAATGCGGGGACAGGATAAGGAGCGAAAGGGCATGAGAGGACAAGACAGGAAAAGCAAGCACGAGAGAATGTGACCAGACACAAGATGAAAGGAGCGGGACAGGAGGGGAGAGGTGAGGGGAGGACAGAGGATGAGGCGAGAAGACAGGAAAGGCAGAGCCATGTTGCCCGTGTGGAATCATGGATACCACAGTAATTAATTGGTACATTCATAGACCACCTGGCATAAGCACCCTCCCCTCCACTCCTATACACACACGGAATGGACAATTACATAACAAGAGAGGTCTCCACATGTACCTAAACTATGCTGTTAATTATCTTTTACAGAAGCCGAACAAAGGACCTCAGCTTTAAGCGGTTTTTACAGCCATGTTGTGGTTCTTGTTACTGTTTCAACACTGATTGCGCTGAAAATAAAAACCTTTAGCACCCTCACTCCTCCACCATGGAGACCTGCCATGAGAATTTCGTGTTTTGTTGTCTCGTGGAGGACTATGGATCCTTCGGCGTGCCCCCCCACCCTCCACACCCCCTCTGGGCCCAGGGGATCTATATAGAGTTCAAACAAGGTGACAGATTTACGCACAGCAAGCCTGGAGTTACCTGAGGTCAGTCGGTCATAAAGATATAAGCTCACGTCCTCAAACCCGGGACACTCTGCCCTCATGAGGATCACAACAAAAACAGGGGCAGGAGGGGGGGAGAGATGGGTGCCGTAATGTGTTTGACATGTCATGACTCATTTGCTGCCTTATTTCCAAAACAAGTTGTTGCACACTGCAGGGAAGCTTTGATATCTGCTTTTTCTTTTTTTTTTTTCTTTTTTTTGCTATGTGCAGCAGGCCTGACTTTTTCAAGCTAATTTTTAAAAGTTGCTATAACACAGCAGGAGCTCTTTGGAGAGCACGTAAAGACCTGATTCTGCCTCCGGAGGGGCCTCGGTTCATCTTGGAAAGGGTCCAAGAAGGAATAAAGATTGTGAAAGATTAAACGTTGCACTCGCTAACAGCTCACACTTCTCACATCGGACCACAAGACGAACTGGATCACAGGAAGATAACAGAGACGATAGTCATAATACAAGGGGGGTGGGGGGTGAGGGGAGTGGTAGTTGTGTTTTTATGTTATACGGTGGTGTGGATCCTCTGCCTTAAATCCTCAGGACACATCCTGATCCAACACACCCGACTCAAAGACAGGCTTACCTGAACCGCAGGTCAGTCAGTGGCAACTCCATAATCAGCGTACAATTTACATTAGCTGTGTTGATGGTGGAAAACATCTTAAACATGCAAGTTAGTTTGCCCTGAGGGGGAGGATGGTAGAATTTTCTCTTTACTATGACAGACAAGTCCACGCATGTGGGAGGACCACCTTATCTGGAAATGCTCTGGGCAATTTTAACACTTCCTCTCCAACAAACTGGAGGAATTTATGACGTAGTTCTCTAAAATTTTAGTTCCAAAAAAAAAAAAAAAAAACACAAGGAGATGAGAGTAGATGGAGTTTTGGTTTTGACATTTCTGCATATTTTATATATACTTTATTTGATACTTTATTAATTGACTTTATGGATATTTTGATGGTCATAAGCAAATTTTCCATGTTCAAACCAGGGCTACTTATTGCACTAATTACTCTAATGCCAACAAATGCTCATTTCATTGATTGCGCAGAAGAGAATAAATATTTATTTCACATCTTTATGAATATTGACACTCCTTTTCTATTATCCTATTAATTTTGGGAACGCCTGTAACTTTCTCTGTCTGAAATACAGTCTAGATGAAAAAGTATGGATCATCAAAGTCTGTCCACACTGTCAGCAAACATATTTTCCTTATTACCAGTCCCTGCTATCAAAGAGAGACATTAAAGCAACCTTTTGTGGAGAGCCAATACTAAGAACTTCCTGAGCACAGTGGGGAAAGTAATTATCCCCTAAAATATGTCCAAAACGGTGAACAGAATAAATTGAACCCACTACGTTTGAGGTGAAGGTTCATGTGAGTTTGTGATTTCCAGTTATCTGACTTCCTGTAGCGACTGGCTGTGCTGCATTTCTGACACACTCTTGCCCAACAGAGGCATAAAACTGGAGACTTAAGCGGATTTACTCACTTCTTTCAATATATCCTACTCATATTAATCCTACCACACCAAGCACTTTTAAGATTCTCTTTTATTATTGTTATTCTCAGACGAAGAAAAATAGCCACTGCCATGACCCTTCCTAGTGGTAATGGTTAATTAAGTCTTCTACAAATAATACATTTACCTAAAAGCTTCAGTCAGAATACATACATATTTGTAACTTCTGGCCTTTTCAGTATCGTATGACCCTACTTGACTCGGTTTCAGCCACAAAGCTAAACATAGCTGACAAGTCTTGTTTAACAGTCCCATCACAAATATGATATCAAATGTTCTGTTTATCTTAACACACATGTGACTTTCACTGATGGCATCTTACATTCTCAGAAAACCATCGTGACAAAAACATGGACTCTGGTTGTTTTTCTATGTGGGTGGCTTGTTAGCACCTTACTTAATGGGGGTAACTCGGAATCTGGCTTACTGGAACGAGTTGGTGAATGAGTCACAGGGTATATCATGTAACGTGTAACTCTCTGACCTGCTAGTTGCTGCGCCGCATTGAACAATGGTGCAAAGTTTGTATGCTTGGTCGTCAGCCCTTGTCCTCTCTTTCTGCAGCGTGCGAGGCTTAAGACTAGCTCCTACAAGGCTGACGCTCCGTAAGGACAATGTTTATAGATACATTCGTTGTCACTTGCATGGATCAGAAATTACATTTCAGAACAATTTTGCAAAAAAGAAAAAGGACAAATTCTGTCGATGATCAGCTGAGACTGTCTAGGGCGACAGTAAATTGCACAAAAAAATCCCATCGTAAAGTAATTTACAGACTTTCCATGCGTTGCGTATCATCATGAGCCAGACAAACAACAGAGACAGGAACAAATTAAAGAGGGTAATTCAACAAGATTGTTTCTTTTTTTTGTTCCCCCCCCCACCTCTTCTCTATAACTTAGAGACTTTGTTAATCTTTGTCCTTTCCTGCTTGTTTCGAAGTTCCGCACATTGGCGCTGCTGATAAGATGCACTTTCAGACATGGGGTTAAGAGAGGTGAAGCAGAGATAGCTCCGGGTTATGAGTCAAATGGTACCTTATAAACTTAAAGGCGCATAGAGCCAAGCAATTAATCACAGTTAACAGCGTAAGCTGGCGCAACTATAGACTGCTGCTTGAAACTTCTAACAGGGTGAATTTGTATTTTACTTCCTCTTTTACTGTAAAATCACACACATGACTCATGCTGGCTGAGGTTAGTCACTGTAAACCGTTTGTTTGATCAGTGTTGGCACAGGTACACATGCGAAACAAGCCAAACAGCCCAATACCACCAGTGACGCTGCTCGGGAAGAGTATTTTGCAACACGGCTCCAAACAAAATGTACCAGTTTAGGTCATAAAATCCCCATGAGGCGGGTTAGGGGGCGGGGAGCAGGGGAGCAGAACTGGAAAACAATGTACAAACACTCATCTCGAAAGCAAAAGGACAGGGCCACTCATTCACAAATGAGGATGAATCAAGTTTCTTGGAACATCTGCTTAGGGGAAAAAAAAAAAAAAAAAAAACTGCAGACGACGCCTCGTATAGTTTATGCAATTTATAATGACACACAAGTCTAAACGCTTGGCAGCATTTCAAAAGGGAAATCCAGAGCATTTTGAGTAACACTGCATTCATCATGGAAATATTTAACAGTACCTTAGCTGACCTTCTGGCGAAGCGTTGCTCCATTCCCTGAAATCCGTTCTGCGGTCACGTACACGGCGAGACGTCTCTCAGACGTGCACATGCATGTAAGAGAATATGACAAAAACAAAACGCAAAGGTATTAAAAGTCAAATATTTTTTGTCGGAATGTGTATGTTTAATATAAACATTTCTTGTGGGAGCCTGGAGCTTTTTCTCTTTCTTGGCACACTTGTTGAAACACAAGCTGACAGAAACATTTTCCGTCCAACAGCGGCATTTCTCGTGTTTCAGGCTTCGAGTAAAACCAAACAAAATGAAACTGTCAGAAGTGTCTTCCCCAAAGCATTTTCAGTTGGTGACTAATATTCCTCACCTCCACATCCTTATACTCAAGAAGATAAGGCTGTAACTGAACTCAGAGCTCCTTCCCAAGCGATATTGCAAGTGTTGTGCAACAGCTGCCAAGAAGTAGCTCAAAGTTCGGCTCCCACATTCTACATTTCAGCGTTTTATGTTACCTTAGGTCACAACGATCCACAGGAATGGCAGCTCCTGAATGAATAGGCGAGGCTACCCGCTCATTAGACAAAAGGAATTATGTGTTTATTAAAGTATCCGTTCACTTCAAAACAGCATTGAATGCAATTTAGTCATCTGTCTCAGCAACAGGCACCAATTTGTGAGGATTTAGGATTTTTTGGGTCGTCTTGCTTGGACGTTATTTGTGGTGTCCTCCAGGGATCGGTGTTGGGGCCAAAACTGTTCATTTTATACTAAAATTGTGTATTTTGTTTTGTAAAATGCACAGCAGCTCTTGGCAGAAATCAACTCTTAGTCGTTGCGATCTAAAAACGTGTTTTGAAATTAGCAAATTATCATTAAGTTTAGATGAAACTAAGTTTACGTTATTAAGTGATGTAAAGGTGATCGAGATTTACATAGTTTAATTGATGATGCCAACTTGAAAACAGAGTTACTGAAATTTATGGGAGTATTGATTACTTACAAGATCTGGTGGAAATACAAAAAATATAATTATCTAGACGCATCTCCTTTTTATGCAAAGTAAGACAATTACTGCACTGCGCTTCACGCATTATGCTGTTCTCTTATTTGGCCATATATTAACTTACTCTGTGGAAGATTGGGGCAACAACTACGAAACCTCACTCCGACCACAATAAGAAGATGAGAATAGCTCACGAGGTAGGTTTTTATGATCAATGGCATTTTGATAAAAGCTGAAAGGATTATAGCTACTAGAGTGTGTTATAAAATTGCGCTTTATGGCTGGGAAATATGTAATACCGACCCAAAAGATAGATGTAAACATGTAAAAAGTTGTGAACAAAAGGACTGAAAATTTAAAGGGATGTTCGTACTTTTTTATTTATTTATTTTTTTCTGATGGCTGCATGAGAGATTGTAGCTTTTTATCAAACCGAAATAACCGAGTGAGCCACTGTTGACGGATAACTTTTAACACATTCAGCTATCCACGTTTTCTTGTGAGCGGATAACAGATGACATTTCTGTTGGTGTTGATATTAACTTGTCGACAAGCATGCAGATTTGAGCTCAAGTCAAATCTGAATTAAAACTGAAAACAGTAGAGATTGTAAAACACAAACATTTCCAGATAATGTTTGTCTCATAAATATAATAACATTCATCTTAGATGAGGTTTTGGTTTGCAGAACCTTGTGAAATCCCTCAAATCCCCCCAAACGCTTCGGGAAATGAGAATCGGCTAACTCGCATATTAAGCACTGACAATCCGAACCGCTAGCTGGCTAGATCATTTAAGCATCGCGTTTTTAAGCTCTTCCTGTTCATGATTGGATATCTCCTAAAAGGTCGCAAAGATAATTTGACATAAACAAGTCTGTGCAGTTGACCTCAGTTTGCCTGACCTGGGCTAAATCAATACTAAACCTTCTCAGTCACATGTTTTGTGTAGTCTTTAGAAGCTTGTCGGGTGAAAACATGCTCTGATGTCGGCAGGTCAGCGCGCCCACATATGGGATGCCCAACACAGTCGAGACATAACTTCTTCGTGCACCGATCCGTGGCACTGATCTAACCCTTTGACCTGTTTCCTTCCACCTAAGCTGGTCAGCTGCAAATCCTTGCAGCATTATGCATTTTCTAGTAAATACTTGCAAGGTGACAGGATTGTCTGGGCTATTTCTGCTGAGTTGATCAGGATTACGGTTGTATACTACTCTTGCACAGCATGTTTACCTTACTTGCAGGTGTAATCCAATTTGTTTCAGTTACCCGGGGAAAGATTTAATACGATAAGAATTTAGTTTGATGATACTAAAGTGCATTTACTTCACCCTTCAACATTTAAACATGTGCGGTGCGCTGTTCTTGTATCTCTGGCCCCGATAATTATTTATATTGGCCTAGTTTAAGAGTGCATGACACAAAAAGTGACACATATTAGTTCATGAAGAGACGCTCCACATACAGATTGTCATTGCTCTGCTCTTTTTCCATACATGTGGCACACGCATGACCCATTTGTGCGTCCTGCTCTGCGTAAAAGTTACTGATTAACACTCCAACAGTTTAACAGTCAAAATGGGAATGCTGTTTTTTTTTTTTTTTATGTTAATGTTTTCAGAAAAGCCCATATATATATTTTCTTATGGTTTTCTACGTTAACGAAGTCTTAACACCGATGTAAATATCACATGTTCCGGCACATATGTTCAATTTCTTGTCATCACATCAGCCAGTCACACAGCACACTGGACATTACAATGGCAGAGAGAATTTATTTATGTAATTTTGACAGTTTTTGTCACAAAACTGCAGGCATTCTTTGCACTTTGACACACAAAGCGCTCACTGTGTCACTGCAGCTGTTGCATTCGTGGGCCAGAGTGTTATTTCATGTCTCATTGTCATGATTTTTTTTGTCTTTCTCCTGTAGGGAAAACTACCTACAAGATGACGAGAAGCCATCTGTGAGATTGATATCGACCTCCTCTTTTAGGCCGTGCCAAGTCTCCCCGTTGTTTTTATCACATTTTTTTCACGGTACCTGTCTTTAAGAGCCTCCCTTGAAATCTTTGGCGATTTGTAAATTGGATTGTGGAATAAGCTTTTAACACTAATCACAAAACTAACGCTGTGTGTCATCCTTCACTTACCATTCCAACGATACAACACAGTGATGGCAGATTAATGCTGTGGTGATGATTTTCTTCAGTGGGAGAGAGTAAAACGGTCCGAGTCGATGGAGGAACCTGGGAGGAAATCTGTCAGAGGTTGCAAAAAACACTCGAGACGACACTGGGACGGTTACGATCAAATCATGATCACGTGTTGGCATCGGCACGTCGAAGTCCAGACCTAAATTTAACTTAGAATCAGCTGCAAAATTCTGAAAATTGATGATCACAGAGCAACTTGACGTAAAGCTGAAATACTCACAGCTGCTGCCTTATCTCAAGTTGGGTCTAAAAAAATTTTTTTTTTTAAAAACCTAAAGCTGCTGGTGTAGTGTAGCAAACTCTTGTCGGTGGAGTCCTTATTTCTTTTCTATCAGGGGAATCCCAATCCTGGGTCACCTCTACCTTGCTTCTTCAATTGGTTTGCTTTAAATGGCTTTCAGATTACATTGCGCTTGATGCAGCCATGTTACCTAACGCTGTCCCGTCAGACTGTATCCCCATGGCAGTTGAGATCTCAAGATTTTACCCCCCACCGCCTTTTGAATGTTCGGAGCAGGGATTTCTTTACCTCTACCAACGTGTGCATTTTCTAAAGCTTACAGTAGCATTGGTTTCGCTTTGCCAAAGCAAAGTCTTGGGTCTTTTAAAGCATCTGACAAATAATAATTTGTCATTTGCTTTGGGTCATTAAGACATTGCATGTGTTATTTCTTTTAGCGCAGGTTAAAATACCATATTTCACAATTGAGTTTGCGTTTTAAGATTAAAGAAATGTGCTAATTTTGCACACCTTGCCACGTAAAAGCCACGAATAATTGATTCCTTTCAAGGTATCAGGAGAACTGAGGCAGAATATTTGTGTGTTCATCTACAGTGTCAATTTTCAATAAAATATGTCGTAGTATGTGGCTGTACATGTGGAAACTTTAAAGCCATAGCTTGCAGAAAGGTTACAAGCAACAAAAATAATCTTGTTCCATTAGTGATATATGTACCATTTCACAATAGAGAAAGATGTCAATAATTTGTAAAAAAGAAAACAAAAAGAAAATATGGGATAACAGTGATATTACAAAAATTTGAAGCTTTTCCAAAAACATAGAAAAAGACTAGACGGTTTTATAAAGCATATGGCTCAAAATAGAAGTATTTCCTTCAGAAATAATAAAAATAAAACATTTAAAAAAAACAGACATGCCTGAAACTTTCTGAGCTGTTATTGGAGAATTTGGTTTGGTTTCCTGAATTGAAGTTGAACTTTGAGACACAATTCACAAAGGTGAGTCTGACACAGAAACGACACCGGAGTGAGTAAACGCCGAGATGCTGAGAGAGGACGACTGAACGCCACGGCTGAATCAAATGTTCTCTGAGCCAACAGGTTGAGGGGTTTTCACACTTATGCAATGAGGTTATTGCACCTGTTGCACCTGTTGGAGGTTTTATGTGCTCCTTGTAAAAAGGTTTGTCACATTATTTGTGGAACAACATTTTGCAATCATTTCCAATGAACTCATGGTAACACAGTTGTGTTTTGCGGGCCATTGTTGCGCAGAGTTTCATAAGTTTATAATTATGTCTATTGGTTCACTGCTCAAAAAAAAAAAAACAGAAAACATTTCTTATCTAATATTTATTTATATGTTCCTTGTCTTTACTCTGTTAAAGCCGTACACAATCATCACTTTAAGCTGATGTAACACTATGATCTAAAGTCTAACTAAACAGATTCATCTGTTTCACGAGGGTCATTTCTGTCAATGTCATCAAATAAACACAGATAAGGCGTCATTCTGACGCTTCATCGCTCCGCTGTGTGCCTGAGGTTTTGTGTCTCTCTCTGTGTCCAATTCTCCTTTTCCTCAGCAATGTGCTGGAAAGGCGTATGGATTACTTCGTCAGTGCGGCTGGCAGCGTTTCCTCTGATGAGATCTGGGTTTATAAACCGCAGCACTCTTTCCGTTTGGCCCCTTCGCTGAATAACAACCGATTCTGTGACCCCTGGCCTGGCTCCGTCTTTTAACTTCTTTTCATTTGCCTCAACGCTGCCGCCGTGTCGTGCTCCTCTGGGACGCCGGCACCTTGGATGACCCCAAATGCTCCTCTCCGCTCTTTCTGGCTCAGTGTTTCCTCTTGGGATGAAAAGAAAAAAAAAAGTCTCTCTCTCTCTCTGTGGTTCCCCTTCTCTTTATAGCATTATAAAGGATTGGACAAAGGACACAAACTTCTCTTTTTTTGCATCCATTTTATCTTCCATTTTGCAGATTATACTTTAATTTAAAAAAAAACAACCTCCGATCAATAATTTATTACATAATGCGGCAAAAAGTTATTCACTTGTGTCATAATCGCTCGGGATGTTATAAATTACACCGTTTAGTCTCCCCCCTGCTTTAAAAAATGCGATAATGTGTGCTAGATTAAGTGTGAAAGCACATGGTGACATTCTGCAATTTACACTTACACCCTTGATCCAATGATAATGTATTGGTCAAGCTCAAAAGAAGAAGAAAAAAACCCAACTGCGGTAAAGGTAGGAGGGACGATCAGAAATATTTTACACCAACGTCTTTGTAAATGTGACATTTATAAAGATGTGCAAGTTGCTACATGCTCTCTACTAGTGAATCTTTGTCCTGCATTCAAGTTTATTCACTGCCGAAATGATCGGTTCTGCTCAGTCAACCAGTTTTATACCTGCACTCTGATCCGAAGGTCACATAAGGTCCTCCTCCTCGAAAGAAGGTTGTATGGATAAGCTACAAAACTAAATCATTTGCTCAAAAAGCAAAACAGCTAGACAATTTATCCCGGTTCTGTGTCGGAAAACTAATCCCACCCCCTGCCCCGAAGACTCATATACGGCAAAGTTGATTTTTATTTACGTGTGACGTTTTATTTTCTCACCAAATGATTTTCTCTCAACTTTAAAAGTCGCAAAATGGCGTCCGTGGAGAATACAGAGGTAAAGGCCGCCGCTGGAACGCACACAGTTGCCAGAAATTCTCTGGACGAGCCCCGAAAAAAACATTTGAGAGCAAAGAAGAAGAAGAAGAAAAAGGAGGAACTTTTTTTTGAAATGTGTCATAAAACTAATGCAGCATTTCAGAAACGAATCATTAAATATTGGGGTAATTTTGCGAGGGTCTGAGATTGCTTTGCTACTTCAGGATCTGGGTGATTTAAAGTAATTGGTAGAACCGTAAATTCTGCTGCGTAGCAGAAAAATCCTACGGTAGGATTTCTCTGTCACGTTCGTACAGTTTGACCGACATGGCAAAAAGCAGCACTGACATGTTGAGGCATTTAAAGGGTTTATTGACAAAACCAAATATTTACTGACTTCCTCAAGTCTTTCCACGGTGACAAACTCTGTCTCTCTCAACACTGAACACTCTGGGAGAACAGAAAAGCTGGTCAGCTACAGCGAGGCAAAAACAATAAGTCTAAATCCTTTCAGTAGAATAAAACGCACTCCACATTGGCTAAAAGTCCCATTTTGGTTTGGGATTTTCACAAAGGATAGCCTTTTACATTGAATAAAAAATTAAAAAAAAAACAGAATTATATGTATTTATTCAGATTATCTTTGATGTTAAACCTTTGTTTTTGACAGGATGAAAGAAAAGAATATATATTTTCACAATTCCCACTAGGAGAGCTGATATATTTATTTCCTACTGATCAAAACTAATAGCCAACTGCGTTTTTGGAGTCTCTATGTCATGAAAACAAAAAAAAAATCTTGTTAGTGAACCACAAAAACGACCTCGTTTCGGCAACACAGCCGTTTCAGTCGGTTCTTCCCAGTTCATTCATGAGCATTTGGTTCCCCAGTAAAGAAAATTATTTTATTTTATTTTATTTTTTTTTTTGGTTGTTTCTACTTTTTGTCTCCTGTGTCTCATTTGTCAAACTCGCGAGATCAAATCAATAGCCACTCCAACCAAGCAATCTTTGTGAATTTTTACCCATGATAAATAGCCGCAACACGCGATTGCTTTAATTCATCAGTGTCTGAGCCAAATGAATGGCAGATTATTTATTAGCAATTTGTCTTCCTTCAAGCTGCCACTCGGTTGGAATGACTGTGAGGTATAATGGACTCAGAGACTTTGAGTGGCAAGATGGATGATGTTCTTTGGAGTAGCGTTTTGACAACTACTTTAACGTAGTGCAGTTAAGTGATGAGAAAAAAAATTTTACGCAATGGTATAAAGTATTTTGATGATTTGCTGGTGAACATCAGACGGACAACGTAGTCAAAACAGTTGCAGAAATCGCAAAAGAATAAAAAATCCACCCGCATCCTGCCAAAATCTGAAGTGTTTCATTTGCCGTATTTGTCCCGAACGGTCACTCTCCACTGTGGTGAGTGACGGGCAGGTTGGAGTCCCCACTGAGTCCTTGTGTTGATCTGTTTGGTCTCCACGCTGCCGCTTTTAGACATCGTCCCTGACTTCCTCCTCCTTACTGGAATTACCACCATCAAAACATCAAAATCTTTGCCGCATGAGCTCGCATTTGAGGTTTATTACATAATGGAGAGCAAAGCGTTATGTCCTCGTGGTAACAGTATGTTCCCCCCCCTCTGGCCTGGTGTGGTCTAAATTGAAGCAAGCCATTCAGCCACCCACCTCGCATCTTCTCAAGGTACCGAACACAGTTGACCTGGCAGCACTGCGCCAAGGATGCAACATTAGTGAAAAAAACTAATAAATAAATAATAATAAAAAATTTGAAAGAAAGATAAACTCAGTCAGAGATTATCTGATAAGAGGAACTGAAATCAAACAGCGAAGAGAGCGTCGCGATTAATAATTAGGATCCAGAGAAGGTAGCCTTAAGCGTTTCGTGTGCCTCTGTTATTAGTTTTTGCTCTTTGACGCAAATCCCAGTAACAAAGAAATTCAACAAATTTTGATAAATTACACGATTCCAGTTTGTTCTTTTTACCATTTTGTTTCTGTTTAGTATGGTTGCCTTTGTTAGAATATTCTCTTCGTAGTTATTTTATGTGAAATCGTCTTCTATTCGGGGTTATTGTGACGGAGCATATCTAAGATTTGCAGCATGTAAAAGACAATCAGCTTATTTACAAAACGTCTCGAGACTAATTAATTTATGAACGAAAATGTTTTTCGGTCTGCTACCAGATTTTTCAATTAAAAACTGCACATTAGTTGTTCATCGAGTTTATACCACTGTAATAAAAACCTCAAATATGCACATTTTAGGGAACTTACTTTACCAAAGGACAAAGAACGGGACAAAATAAATAAGTAAATCATGCTTACACACAACGTAAGATGACTCAGCAGTTACAGATAAGTCTGATTCACTAGCGGGTAATCTTTTTAAAACCACCGCAGGAAGCAGTTTTAACTGCTGACATCCCGGTACTTGGCCGACGTTGGTCACCTGTTGCCCAACCTCTGTTTTTCTTAGAACAAATAATAAAAACATTTCCTTGAAGAAACAAAATGCAGAAGTGTCTCTTTCAATCCGTCCCTGCCAATATTCAGACAAAAGCCGACGCCCACAGGGAGATTTGCGCGAGTTATGCACCCATGTCGACTGCAACCCCAAAACTGGAAAGTCAGGAATATTTCCTACGTGCAGCCTGTCGTTTCTTCGGTAAAGTTTTGCCTGTGCAGAGGAATACTGAACTTAATTAGGGACACTCTTTGGCTTTGTTTCCCACGTAGCATTCTCTCATGGACTGGAACAAAGTAATGCACGTGTTTGCACTTGTTTCAGTTTTGTTGTCTTAGAATAAAGGGAGGAGATTTTCTGTATTTGCGATATTGCTAGGCAAAATCCTAATAAAGATTTCCGACCCATAATCCTATTTTTTTTAGACCTTCCTTATCACTCGTTCAATCTCCTTTTGTATTGTCGTTAAACGCATAGCAACAGGCTAACATTAGCAGGCCAGACTTGTTTTGTCTTTGTGGGGGGGGGTTTGTTACAGTTTTGTGGGTTTCTGATGTACAAACTAATTGCACATCTCAGGAAATTCGTGTTTCGTTTGCTCACATCTACAATGCCTTCTTGTCTGAGCTGGTGAAAAGCCCTCTAGCGACGCAATTTGATATTAATGAGTTTTTAATGCTGTTTTCTCTTAGGGGGAAAATCCCCAGTTAATCAAGGCATACTTTGCATTTATTTTGACCCCTATCAGGTAATGCCACTATCTCTGCGAGGGGAATTTTATGGGAAACGCAACCCAATATGGAAGTGTGACAGAAGAGATTAAGAAAAGAATGTAAACATATTGATTTTGTGTAAATAACGTACATTAGTACATGTGGTATCTACCAGCAGGTAGTGCCTAGATGATGTACGACCTGCTGAGGTCATGTGTTTCAAAGTACACACAAAGTATTTTCAACCATTTTCATACAGAGTCTTATTAAAATCATCAGATTTTAATTTTTATTTACAAAAATGGACATGGGATCCTTTCCACATATAGTGGATGCTGGTATTTGTGTGGGTAGATGTCCAAACAGACAAAATAGCACAAATCTACGAATATTTGAGGTCCCTTTAAATATGCTAACGACTGCCTGTAATTTTAATTGTGGAAAACGTCTTAGCCTGGATGCTAACATGTACGTTCTTCCTTATTTCAGCATTTGGTGCAGCAGCTAATCAGTACCAAGGGAAATCAATTCCCATGTTTTATTGGCTGCTTTGCAAATTAAATGTTTCAACTTCCTAAGCTGCATTTTTGGACACCCTCTAAGGAAAAATCTGCAAACAGCCAGATCATTTCCTCAAGTAATGTGTTCCACAGAAAAATCAGCAGACAGGTTAATCCACAAATGTTAAACCACAAATAGGTGGGAGGATTATTTTTTCTATTAGACTAATCTGGAGCGTTTTATGTCAACAAGATAAATTTTAACAACATTACGACAGTTTGAAGGTTTATAAAAATAGGATCAAAAATGTCTGTACTTCAAACATTTGATGTCTACATGTTTTAACCCTTTCATGCATGAATTATGATCCTTTGTGTCAGGATTTTTTTCCAAATTTTTTTTTAAATTTTCATAAGGCATAAAAAAGGTAGGACAAAAATGTGTAATTTTTTTTTTTTTTTTCTTTAAGTGATCAATTGTAATTTTCACCAAATACAAAGTTATTTGAAAAATGCATCAGTAGTATTGGTCTTTAGTGGTTATCTGATGTCACAATATTTTTTTTTTTTACTTGTAAGAGTCGTCTGCAGTAGGAGGAGAGACCGGGTAAGTCGGCATGCTTTTTTTGTCTGTCGGCCATATTGGATTTCACAAAAAATAATTTCTTGCATTTGCAGCTGATGGCCGGTAGCTGATAGTGTATTTTATGATGCATTAGTGTCCACTTCAGTGGTCTGTGTGCATTTATGACATGAAAATCCACAAGAAGCACAAGAAAATGGCTTTTAGACAGCTGCCCACTGTAGTGACCACTATGCATGAAAGGGTTAAGATGGTAAAAATTCACTTTATTATCAACACTGCTGTGACCAGGTAGAAACTTCAGAATATTATAACCAATTCTCTTTTAAGCAGCCTGACAGTCTTCGGGGTTATCTGGTACAGTTTGAATATGGAGCACAAACTATACTTAAAGGATATGACATCAATTCAAGTAACAGGAGGCCGAGATTAAATAACAAAAACAAGCAACTGTGACTTTAATGAGGTATCTTGGAGCCTTTTATTGATAACTGAGCCATTTTGTTTCCTCTATATGTGATGCGACCTGCCATCAGTGCTATGGGAGTGTAGGGACCTTCACCTTATTGAGCTGGTTTTGGAGTGATGTGAGGTGAAAACGGCTCATGTGACAGCAGCCTCTAAATTATGCAAACAATGCTTTGCTCAACTTCTTAAAATTCTTATCAACCAGTTAGGTCCAAAGGTTTCAGGGAGCATTAGGTATAGGTTTTGGGTTACTAATTGACTTGATTCATTTCAGTCATTGCTTCTAAGAAAACGGAGCATATAAGTTCACAATACTGTCGTTTTTGGGTTTTTTTTTTTTTTTTCAAAATTGCTTCACTGTTTTGTTTCGTATGTTATGTTTCCGTTTTAAATTGAAGGCGTTAAAATATCAAGTGCTGTTGCTAACAGAGGTAAAGATATATAAAAAGTAAGTGTCTTTTCATAACGACATACAACATAAAATAGCAGTTATCAAAAAAATGGTAAGACACGCGAACGTGACCTACTGGGTTAGTTCAAAAATTCAGGAAAATCCTTGGACATTTATAAATATGTCTAACTTCATGTTTTACCGGTTTAAAAAAAAAAATATATATATATATATATATATATATATATATATATATATATATATATCAAAAGATAAAGTTCAGGCAAAATCAGCAAATATGATCCACACACAGTGCAACACAAAGAGTTAGCTCCGTTGTTTCATCGGTTTACTGTTTGCTGTGTGGTCTCTATTTGCATCTGTGGGTTTGTTTCCTAGTAATCTAGTTTTCTCCCAGAGCCTCAAAACATGCATCTTGGTTTAATTGGAGAGTTTAATTTGCCCTTTGGTATGAATGTTAGTGAAAGATTGCATGTCTCTGTGTGTTGCCCTGGGATGAACTGCTGATCCTGTGTGCCCCCGCCTCTCGCCCACCAGTGACTGGAAACAGGCATCACCAGTGCATTTACAGGCTGTGTTTTTGCAGCACCTTTTTAGTCCGACACAAATTTCTCCAGTGGGAGGTTAACAAATAAACCTTGTGCCTTAACCACACAGGTAAAACAAATGATACAAAAATACTAAATATAATCACAGGAAATATTATGATCCTGTAAAGCAGTGACCAGAATTCCAGATTGTTGATTTGTATACTGAGCTACAAAAAAAACAACAAACATTAAAAGTTTTCATTTTCAAACTTAGATTTTTTTTTTTTCTTTCACATTTATTCATTTTTCTGTTCCCTCGTTTCCGCCCCCCAGTTCATATGCAAGCAGGGTTTTATGTTAAGAAAAACACATTAGGATCTTTTTCAAAATGCTTCCCAAAGCATTAGTAGACTCCCCTTCGATAATAAAAATAATTACAAAAAAAAACAATAGAGACCAACTTTGCAAAAGTTCACAATCACTCCTTGTAGTTGCTCTGTTTGCTTAACTCTCTCAAGTGTCTTTTTCTTTAATTCTGTGTTACAGCAATCCTAACTTTTACTGCTATGAAATATCCGTAACGTGTAATCTTACGGACATTTCATGTTATGTGGCATGTGTTTTCTGTTTGTATTAGAACAAGTCCCATTATTATGCGCTTGCATAATAATGGGAATTGTCAATAACATTGTTAGCTTTGGAGAGAAGCAGGTTAAGTTGTCTAGATCTTGCACAAAGCTAATTGTTTTTAATCACTTTTCTACCACAGCTGATTTTCACCAGTAGTGCTGAGTTGCTTTAGTGCAAATTGCAACTCTGTTAGTCCACGCCATAGCTGTTTGTCTTTTCTGTGAACTCTTGATTTTTTCCCCCTGGGGTGTTACAGTAAATGTTCCAGTTATGAATTTAAATAAGTCTCGTATGCCTGTGGAATGTTATTTTCTAGAAACTTGTGTTCTTAGAAACGTGCTTTCTGTGATGTACTTTGGAACATGTTGTTTTTCTTATTGTGCAACTGTTTTGTGGGAATTATGTGTTGATTTATGTTCCCTTAAATGACCTGTTTTCTGTGCTATTGTGTTTTCAGAACAACATTTTGTCCTGCTAGGAAGACGAGCGCAATTTTCTAAATCAGCCATTGAGATCTTGCTCTGCTTTGTCTACTGTTGTGGTATTTAGAGCCGCAATCCTGTCAGCAGGGTTACCGGGTACATAATCACATTTTCCAAAGTATTTGATCATGCCTTAAACAGTGTTGTGCCTCCCAGTCTCTAGTTTGAAATAATAATAATTAAAAAAAGTACTTCTCTCCAGTGCTGAATGCAAACACTCTGCACAACTGGCATCACAATGTCCTTATTAAACATGACTGCATTATGTTTCTCAACTATGAAGGCAAAAATAAGAACCTCAAATCAAACGTTAACGGGCTCAGCAAGTTAGGTTTTTTTAGATGTACTTTTACATATTCAGTGAATAACTTACTGACTTATTCAACTTGTGTTAAATGTATGTTTGTTTTAGTAATAGTTAACGTTGATTTGGAAAGGCTGCCAAAGGTCAATTACTTTTTCCACACTCTATATTTTTTATAGTAAGAAACTCCAACTTAGGTGATTTGATTGTATTTCCCTTAAGAAAGTAGAAAAAAAAAACATAAGTTTAAGGAGCTTTAATGCTTTGACTGGGTTGCAGAGAAGAAGAAGAAATTAATGAACAAACATACAGGTTTATGACATAATCTGTAGCAAAAAGCTTTTTCATATATAAATATATTTAAATATTGAAATGTAATGATTTTGAATGCCCTGCAGGAATCCTGTTCACTTTTCTATTTTCTTTTCATTTCATTTTATTTCAGTTAAATTGGGTCCCTGAACAGCAACTCATTTTTGGCGGCCGTCGCACATTTACACAACAACTGTTGACACAAAGGGATCAGAAGATTCATCTAGAATAACCTAGATTAAAGAAAACAAATTAGATTAAAAAAAAATATAATTAAACTGCAAATCAATTAAAAAAAAATCAAACCCAAGGGAAGACTAATTAAAATTTCCCAAACACCAAGCAATCTTTTAACTGCCCCTCAGAGAGTCTCTGGTGAGGCGGAAACTCATAAAAAAAGGAGCGAATTTCCTGTCCAAGACCAAATTAAACAAGAAGCCTTGTTGAAAATCTCCTTGAGATATTAAATCTATTCCGCTGACACGCTTTTCCATTTTTTTTATCCACTTTTATCTGCTAAGTTTTAGTGATGGTACATGAAAAATGTCAACAGGATCTGATGAACTGCAGCAAAGCAAAGCGAGTCCTGTAAGAGATCTTTCAAAGTCTTTTACCCAAATGTAAAAAGTTAAAAATAAAAAAAAAAGTGATTAGATGTAAAAGAAGGACAGCGGATATATCAAAGGACGCTTTGGACAAAAGATGCTGGGTATCTGAGGTGATAAATCAGCAGCCACTTTGGTCTAGACGGATTAGCTCGAACTCCAGCTCCAGCCTTTAAGGAACACAAAGAGACACGTCTGTATTCTCCCCATTCTGTGTTCAAAATGTATGAATTTGCAACCCAGCTTACGCTTTCGGTGAATACATGGCGTTAGGTGACATAACAGGCATGGTTAAACACCTGAGCTTTATGTTTTAATGTTGAGTGTAGCACTGACCGTGCGTCTCATTCCTAAGTTGTGTGTGTTCGTTGACTTTACAGTGGCCCTGGTACGAACAGTGGTTTAAGCTGGATGCCTGCCACTCTTGGTGCTTTGCTGCAGGCACTGTCAGAGCTGTTTTTCCTATTCTGGGATGTCCTTGCATGACCCGAGCTCTGATGCCAAGAACCAGGCTGTGTCTAATGAATGCAGGCTTCCAGCCGGCTCAGGCCTTGATCTTTTCCGATATAAGAAGAATATTTTTTATTTTTTAAACACTGAAAGGAGAGGATTCAATACACCATTTTTTTTTTTTTACATTCTCTATATTTTGTATAAAATACTGAAAATGTAGCATCCAAGACTAAAAAAAAAAAAAAAGCAGAAAAAGATTAACCTTTGCTTGTCTGAGACGATGCATTTAGTCACTCTGATCGCCTGCGTTGGGTTTATATAGGATGATAATTTCAGTTATTTTTGAAGCGAGACAGCTGCGAGGGCGACATAGTTTGCGGTTTAGCCACACAGTAAGAGGTTTATCTCCTGTTTTCCAGTTGGTTTAGCTGAAGAATTAAAGATTTCCTCGGCCATCTTGGGCTTGGCGACGTTTAGCCTGCTGCCACATTCCTCGGCGATTTATGGATGCCCTGGAAAAAATATTATTTATAGCCCACTTACCAAGAACTCCAAGATTAAAGAACCCTAATATACTGGTGTGACCCAACGAAAGATTCCCCCCCTCCAAGGGTGAAAGTGATTAGATTAGGTTTGGAGGGACAACATCTACCGTGAGTGCAGCGGGTGTAATCTAGGAAGTGAAAGTGAAGGTAAGTCGAAGCCCTGTTCATCCCATCATGTCATTAGGCAACTTAGCAAAGGCTGTGTGTCTGTGTGTGTAGGGACAGCGCCATGATAAAAGTGTGTCTGTATGTTGATGGTCTTTGCAGAGTTAATAAGCTTAGGCTTATGACTTTTTATTTCTGTGATAGACCCCTCAGCCTGCTCAGGTTACACAGAGCTAAACTCGGACTGATCTGATCTGATCTCCGAAGCTCTTTTATTATTCCAGGAAAATCAGATTCGCCCCAAATAAGAAACACAAGCAGGGAATTCATCTCAAGCCAGCACAGATGCTCCCTTTTCTTCCTTTAGCCTCCATGTAAACAACCAAAGGCGGCAAATGGCCTAATCCAGATCACAGCGGTGGGTAAACCGAGCAGAGAGGAGAAACCAACAACACAGGAATCCCTGAGTACAGAGCCATGACTGGGTAAACGTTGATGCTTCTTTTCAAGGTTCGTACCTCAACACGGTTTTGCATTCCTAAAAGATACCAGGCGCATAAAAGGCGTTGTACACCAGCTGATTGGAGCCAGTTCTTTGGAAGCCATGAGTGCACTTGTTTTTGTTTTTGTTTTGTTTTTTTATCATTTCTAAACTGAAAGAAGAGACACAAGGAGAAATATCTGACTCGCGTCTGGGTTGGTTTAATTTCCAAGTGCTTTCTGTTCAGTTACTGTTCTTGGAAAATGAAAGAAACAGCACTTTAAGTGCAGAATCAAAAATGTTTCTTTTAACCAAAGCCAATAACATCTGCAGAGGCAAAGTTAAGAACATGTGATGTATTTTATGCAACGTTGCTTTCTGCAACATTCCAAATAAAACCTTGCCAAGTCTGTTTATCTTATGGAATACGTCCGGAAAACAAGTCTTAAATTAAGCAACAAAATTTTACGTAGACAGTTATAATAACTGTCACAACTGACATTGCTTAAGAAATACACATTTAGGAAGCAACTGCAGCTCAATGCATGATTGGAGATCTCCTGGTTGTGCATGGAGTCTGGCATTCATTTCTGCTCCATTGTTTACAAAGTGAGCTTAGCTCGTTGCATGTAGATGCTTTAACAGAAACAGGCGTCACAGATGCACATCTGGTTTGCCGCGGCTGCTTCCCACCAGGTTGTCTGCTCTTGTCTTTATAAAACACCTAGCGCTGTGTTTTATCAGCTCAGATGGAGGAGATTACTCTCTAAAGTACAGGAAAAACACACCCCAGTAAGTCGGAATATCGCTGAAAAGTTATTTTATTTCAATAATCAGTTCAAAAAGCATGTTTCACATAGACTGGTGTATTTTAAGAGTTTACTTATGTTAATTGTAAAGAGACTGGCTTTCAGTGAATTAAAAAAATAACAACAAAAGAAAGATTTTTATTATAGATTGTTTGTTATGGCCCATACAATCATGGGAGAAGATAGTCATTAATACCCCGGAAAAATATTCACAGACCTTTACTTTTTCCACATTTTCTTGTGCTGCAGACGATACATACATACAGTATACCCCTTTATGGCAGCACAGTAAAGGTTTTTGGGTTTCTTTGCAAATATATCAAAAGTAGAAAATCAAAAAAATTTATTAATATGAATATTCACTGAAGCTCAAACTGTAGCTTTTTCCACCAATCATCCTTGAGGTGTTTCAACTGAATCCACTTGAGGTAAATTCTGTTGATTGGACTCGATTTGGAAAGGCCCAAATCTGTCTATGCAAGGATTCACAGTGGACAGTGCAGATCAGAGATCGGACCAAAAGCATTAAATCAAATAAGCAGTCTGTAGACCTCAGAGACAGGATTGTCACGAAGCACAAATCTGAGGAACGTTACCGAAACATGTCGGTATCCCATTGAGCTCAAAGCCTCCGTCACTGGTCAGTGAAAGAAGCTGGGAACCGGTCAGGACTCTGACCAGCCGTCCAAACTGACGAAGAAGGACGACCATCTCTACAGCAAACCTACCTGTGTGGTAGAGCAGCCAGACAAAAGCCAGTCCTTACTAAAAGACACAAGACGGACTCTCTGACCATCGGAAACAAAACGATCTGGTCTGGTGAGACAAAGATCGAACTCTTTGGTGTAAATGCCAGGCGTCATGTTTGGGGGAAATTAGGCTTGGCTCATCACTGGGCCAGTACCAGAATGGGCGAAACTGCCTGAAGACAGGTGAGATCAGCTTGTAGCAGAGACTTGATTAGTGTAATCAAGTAAAGTATCAAGAAAAGGCTGTGAATACTTCTGTAAATTAGATTTATTGGTTTTCTAGTTTTAATGAATTTGCAAATAAACTCAAACTTTTCTCCACATTGTCATAATGGTGTATGTGTGCGTGCGTGTGTGGAGATTACTTTAATACAATCTGGAGTAAGGGTGCAACATAGCAAAAATGTACTGAACCACGGACTTAATCCTTGATTGGGGGCACCTCTTGCTTGCATTGCCTCAGCAGACCGTGGCATGGAGATTAACAGGCTGCGCCAGAGCTGAGGTGTTAAAGAAGCCTAAAGATTGCTTTTATATCAGCCTTCAGCTCAGCTGATTCATCATTGATTCTGGTGTTTCTCAACTTTCCCCTGAAAATACCCCACTAGACCGATGTCTCAAAGTCAACAATCCTGAGATCAAGCTTTGTATGCCGTTGTCCTACCTGTTGGATGCAGCCTTGCTGCACCGGATGCCTCCGCCTGATAATACGGATGGCAGTGGAAAAGATGCTAAAGGGGTTCAGCGAATGCGAAACTGAGGTTGAAGAGAAATATACATTTGCAACTAAAATCCTCATGCGAAAATGTCTGAAGCTCTTATTCAAAACTCACTTGTAGCATGGAATGAAAATGTATTTCGTCCATTCAGAGAATATCAACGTCGTCAAACCTTTTAAACGTCAGGAGGTGAAGGCGCACTTGAGAGTGAAACAGCACCAAGGCCGACTTGCTCAACTTCTCCTATCTAGGCGCTGTTGCGCTTTGGATCCGCCATCCGACATAGCGGGTCGCTGTCGTGAACCATGAGCTCATCTGTAATCCAGAGTTGTGAGTCCCCAAGTTGTTCGAGTTGACGCATCGTCATGGGGAACATTCTGGAATCGAACACGCTGCGTTTAGCGCGCTAGCATCTTGGTTGTGTTATGCTCTGGTTCTTTTATTTGAGCCTTGGACAGAAAGGCCCGTCTCAATCTAAGAAATTTAGCTGCATGGTAAATTGTTCTAGTAATTACTGTGATAAACAATAATAATGATGTTTGAGACTAAGTAACATGTCGATAATGGCACAACAATGCAGGTTGGCCCTCTCAAAGACCGTTAAGCGTTAATTTTGTAAAGAATATTTCTATTTTCAATATATATCCACATTAGGGCAAAAAACAACAAATGATAAAATAAATAAATCATTGTGGGGAAAAAAATTACTTTAGCAAGAGTCTGGATGAGAAGAAGTAAGAAATGTATTAAAACCTTGCAAGGTGAAAACAGAAATACAGAGTCAAATGTGTCTGTCAAGTCTGCTCTGACCAACAGTGGATCTGGCTTCCTTTTATAGGTTCTGGTCAGAGATGAGAGACTTGATTGGACAATAGGTGTGAATCTCTGATTGTTATGGATCAGCGATTCTGTGGAGCCCAACTCAGATGGTCTGGCCGTGTGTCTATTGTTATGGTTGGGGGGGGTTGTTCTTTCATGCTAAAGAGGGCAGATCACTTCTACAATGGGGAAATAACATTTAGGGTGGTCTCCAGGATGAAGGACGTCCCCTGCTGCTACATGGCACTGTGGAAGTCCATAGGAGAGCAGCTTGACCAATCTCATGATGAGATCATCCAAACAACGTGATGTCATCATCAGACACAATCTAAAGCACAAGAGGGGTGAAGAGCACATTATAAAATGTTCCATTACACAGTGAGGAGAAAAGAAAAGACAAACAAAAAGGGTGTCCTAGTTACGAGGAGGAAACGAGGAAATTAAAAACTTTCAAACTTTTTTTGCCAAACATTTCCATGTCTTAAACAAACCATGTAAAAAATAAATAAATAAATAAATAAATAAACACTGCAGAGACAACAATGCCCAGATTCCTTTGTTTGGATACTTTCGAATGCCGTTTTATTCTGCCATCTTTATTAGTTCAGTCTACCGCTGCGGTTAAGCGCTGTAACTGCGGCGGTTATGTTTATTCCATGGCAGCTCTTAGTGCACAACGCCGTTAAGAACCTCTCTCTTCCACAAGATCTGTGTCAGATCCCACGGGATATCAATCACAAAGCAGAAAAAAAAATACCTTGTGAACTATTTCTGCATTAATGAGATATAAAGATGCTTTTTTCCCCCCTCCTTTTCCTTTTTTTTTAATACTTTGATCAATAGGAGAGGGTTGGGCTGGATTAGGATGCAGATATGTCTTGTGTTGAAGGCCGCTGCTACCGCTTGTGAGCGGAGCAGGTCAGCTCGCCCTCGGTTACCAAGTCATTCGTCTGAATAGCCTCATTTAGAAACCGGAGGAGCTTACTCAGAAGGTGGAAGTGCAGAGCCAGACAGGGTTGGCCGGGGTGACGCTGCGATTGTGTGTTTTGTTTTGTTTTGCTTTCTAAGCCAAAAAGGGCAGCATTTGGACTCATCCCTTGCGCCAAACGCTGTGCCACCGCGTCAGACGCCGATGCCTGAGCTGTAAATTCACCCGGGCGAGCGGAGCGCTTGCAGCTGCGTTCACACGCAAGCAGCAGCAGCTTGAAACTGTGCTCAGATAAGCCTTTCGGAATGCGTAAAAATGAACTTTAAACACATAACACATTGGCGCAGGAGAAAGTCGTCATCCCTCTGGAGTTATGTGGGATTTCCTTACTTATTGCTCCTTAAATGTGATCTGATGTTCATTTTGGTCACAGTAGCACAGTCCAACTAAATTTACTGTTCTACTTTTATTGTCGCTGCTACACACTCAGCGGAGATTTACAGTGAGTGACAGTCAAAGTGTTCTATGCGAGTTTAAGTATTTGGGCGGAAAAACGTCTCTAAGATCTGCTTACAGTGCTGGGAAAAATGTTTCTTCCCCTACGTTTTCTTTTCCCGTGTAGGCACAAACGCCTCAGGCCGTCGAGCAAATTTTCAAATAAGGCAGAGGTAACTTGAGCAAGTTTATCATAGGGGTAAAGGTTATCTTTCATTGATGAGTCAACTGTGCCTGATCATATGTTTAAGTCATTGAAACTCCACAGAATCAGAGTTAGTCGTTATTCATATTCCCAGCCGACCAAATTTATTGAGAGAGCTCAGCAACCACTCCTCCAGGAGTCACAGAATAACTCAGAACAACGTCTAAAGCTCTGCACGTTTCACTTGCTTGAATTAAGGTCAGGACATTTGATTCAACAAAAAGAAAGAGAGCAAAAAAAATAATAATAATAATAATGCATCTACTGTAAAGCTCCAAGGCCAAAAACACTGTCAGCCAAGCACAACACAAAAGTCGAACTTATATTTCCCCATTTCATTTCTTGACGAACTCCAAAGCCTTTGGTCTTGGAGGAAAAGGGAAACTTTCTGAAGGTGTGTGTCCAGTTTTGGATTGGCACCATGCTGGACTTAAATCTTCTTGAGATGCTCAGGTTTTGCCTCAAATAGACTATTTGTGCCAAGAAAGCCCTTCAATGTGGCCGAATTGAAAGAATTTTGAAGAAAGAAAGAAAAAGTCTTGGACAAAATTCCTCCACAGTGATCCAAAAGTGTCAGGGTGCTTTTTGAAGAGAGTACGATGACAAACAACAGTGGGTAAGCGGAAAAAAAGGGGAGAACTCATATGAACGTCTGATTGTGTTAATCAATTAGAAGAAAATCAATTTTAAAGCCATCCAAGATCTTCATAGGGGGTTAACATTTAATCAATCCCAGTAGGTCCCATACAAGAAGCCTATTGTGAGCCTCCAGAGTTACCATGGGCCTCTTGGCTGCTTTTCTGATTGGCTTTCTGCTCCTTTGTCTTTATGATGCTGTTTGATTTTATTTATGGGCGTCAGAGATAGAGGGCCTGAATACAAATGCACGCCACACTTTGAAGATTGCATTTCTACAAAAAAACAAAACAAAAACAAAACTGTTTGTCTGTCTCGTAAAATCCGACTGAGATGAAGGGGGGGAACCCGTTAATACTTTTTGAGGGTACTGTAAATCCTACTGGGAAAAAAAAGCAAGTTACACCAACGTAACGCAGGAAAAACAAAGACCCACAGCATCAGATTCAAGAATATCTGAGCTCATAAGAAGTTCAGGTATGGTTATATTTCAATAGCACTTTATATGATGTGGTATTATATGTAATGTTCTTTTACTAATCGTTAAAAGAACATTTAGAAACAATGTAGCCAAACGTTTCAAGTTATTTTAAAGTCCAGCATCATCGAGAGAACAGTATCTCAGAATTTTCAAAGTCAACACTTCCTATTTAAAACAATCAAAGTAAAACAAAAAATAATAATAATTTTTATAAGACATTACATACTCTGTTGCTAACCTGCGAAACAGACGGGAGAGACCCCCGGAGGAGCAGAGAGACAGAAAGAAGCGGGAAAGGAGGGAAAGGGAGAACGCCGGCGCATCGGGACGGAGGACACGATTGGACACATGCTGCTATTGTGAAGTCAGAGAAACAGAGCCCAGCGGTCACATGGTTTCCGTCTCATTAACACCTGCAAGGCGGTGGAAAAAGTTTCAGGGTGAGGTAACAGGATTCGGGGGTAGAAGGAAAAGATTGGACTGGCATTGTTTTATAGCTGGACCCGACGAAACGCATTCAATAATCCCCATGTTAGACTTAATTAAGGCTCTGTTTACCAAACAAGCGCCGCCAAGGGAAAAATCTGGACGGCAGAACGCGAGAAATTCAGCTGACGAGATAAAATACCTCGGCGAAGATACACAATGCTAATTGAATTAAGGATAATTAAAACCTAACTGTGATTGCGCTGGGAAACGCTTTTTGGTGTCACTTCAAAATAATGAGCATGATCCGGTGACTTTCATTCACCGTTTGCCAGAGAATTTGGCCAAAAAACACAGCAATTTAGTTGACTGAGAACAAATTAGCACATCCAGGCTTTCGTTTATAAATTGTTTGCTCTTGTCTCCATCCGCTTTGCATATCTGGAAGCTGAAATTTCGGCCTGTTCTTCTTGGCAAACACGGATCAGGACCAATCAGATTAGATGGAAAAACTTCCCGGGAGGAGCAACGCACCAACAGGATTGTCTTGGACTTTGACTGGGCCACTCTAGACCATATGAACATGCGCTTGATGTGAAATCATCCAACTGAACTCATGGCTGAGTGTTTAGTGATGCTGGAAGGTGAACCTCCACTCTGGTTCTGAAGTATTATGTTTTCCAGAACTTGCCCTATATTTTTCACACAGTTGCCACCACCAGTTGGTTTTACAGATTTAGTTGTTTTTTTGTTTGTTTGTTTGTTTTTTTGCCACACAGTGTTTTCGAAAAACGTAAGATTTCCCTTGTCAGATTCGAGATATGGAAATGAACCTGATTTTTTTTTTTTTTTACTAGAAAGTATTAAAAAGGTTTTATGATGTCTGTTTATTGTCTTCTAATCTTCACCTACAATAAGTTTATGTGATTCTCTCTCCAAACAATAAACCTTGAGCCGCCTTGAGTCGACACTTTATAGAAACACCAAGTTTTTCACACTCAGTGAATGGATTTACTGCCTATTTAAATTTGCAGAAAAGCTCAGAGTTACAAAAAGAGAGAGAGAGCGAGAGACAGAGAGTGTGTGTTTCAGTCAATAGCAATATTGATATCTTGATTTAAATCTGGACCACAGCATGATGCTGTCACCACCATGTTGGGTAGAAGTCAAAACTTTAACTATTTTTTTTGTTTGTTTGTTTTATTTATTTATTTATTTATTTATTTATTTATTGCTGTTGTTGTTGTTTGTTTGTTTGTTTGTTTGTTTGTTTTTCCCAAAATGTAGTTCCCTGCATTTAAGTTGACCGAAAAACCACCAGTTTTGCTACCTCTCCCGCTTCTCTCTGAAAGTGTCCGTGGGGTTCTCGCTGCTTTCTAAAAACACGGGGCCTCTTGTCTGGTGTCACTGCAGCGCCGTCTGGCGGCCGCCGGCTGGCATCGTGACAAAGTGATTCTAGTTTCCCGGAGGATGAGGCAAATGTTTTCCCCCCCGACTCGCAGGACCTGCAGTGTTTGCGCGGGAACTGAACGCGTGGGTTTACCCCCACCATTCCACGGAAACGGCCCACTCAATTGCACGTTCTCACAAGGAGTGTCATGTTTAACAGGCATCTGGACTGACAGCCATCCAGGCTGCCCTCGGCGCTCACCCTCCCTCTCCGTCACTCCTCTCCTCACTCCCCACCTCTGTGTTTCTGAAGCCCAGAGTTGACGGGAGGTAATCCCCTCCATGTGAGTGGGCGGTGCGGGTACCGGAGGGAGGCGTGTTTTTTTCTTCTATTATTCAAATGCTGCTGTACCTATAAAAAGAGGTCCTGCCTGCGTCAGATTGTTTTCTCCAATGGCTAAAGGTGACTGAATATTAGTTGCCTCGGTGTCGTCCTATCGGCAAGGGAAGAGATGATGGACGACTCCGGCGGTGTCCAAATGGCGAGGGCGCTGAAACACGCAGCCCTGTGCCTGATGCTGCTGCCCCGGTTCCTGCTGGCCGCCGTCATGCTGTGGTTCCTGGATTTCCTGTGCATCAGGAGAAAAGTGCTGCTGAAAATGGGCGAGCGCCAGGACAGCCCGGACGACCCGCCGGTGTGCGTCTCCGACTCCAACAAGATGTTCACCTGGGAGTCCCTCAGGGCCGTGTGGCACGGCCAGAAGCTGGACTTTCTCAAATCGGCGCACCTCGGGGAGGCTGCCCCCAACACCGAGGTGGTGCTGGTCCAGGAGCGGCGGCAGGTCCGGATTCTGGACTGCACGAAAGGGAAGAGACCGCTCGTCCTCAACTTTGGCAGCTGCTCCTGACCGCCGTTCATGACGCGCCTGGCGACGTTCCAGCGCGTCGTCAGGCAGTACGCGGACATCGCGGACTTCTTAGTTGTGTACATCGAGGAGGCGCACCCGTCGGACGGCTGGGTGAGCTCCGACGCGCCCTACCAGATCCCCAAGCACCGCTGCCTGGAGGACCGGCTGAGAGCCGCGCAGCTGATGTTCACCGAGGTGCCAGAGAGCAACGTGGTGGTGGACAACATGGACAACTCGTCCAACGCCGCTTACGGAGCCTACTTTGAGAGACTTTACATCGTGATGGATGAGCGGGTGGTGTACCAGGGTGGGAGGGGTCCGGAAGGCTACCGGATCTCGGAACTGAAGAACTGGCTGGAGCAATACAGAAAAGAGGTGATGGACCCCCAGAAGGAGGTGCTGTGTGTGTAGCCGAACCTGCCCTGCTGCTCTGCCCTCCGCTTTAGTGTCCAAACCCACAGTGCAAAATATCCAGATGCTGCTATCAAACGTTCACACATGGCACATTATATATGAATATTATATATATATATATATATATATATATATATATATATGTTGTTTCTATTGCATTAAGATGTTCAGGACTGACAGATAGGGGTTCAGTTTAAGTTGACGCCTTTAGATTGTAGGCTGTTAAACTGTGTTGTCATGACTTTAAATTGATTCCTCATAGCGATTTTTTTTTTCTCTTTTTTGTATGGAAAAAAGTATTTGAATCAATTGAAGCTGGGTTCAGTTGGTGACCACTATTTTTCTATTGTGTGTGTGTGTGTGTGTGTGTGCGTATGAGGGTGTGTGTGTGTGTGTGTGTGAAGGAGCGTGCATTCAGCTTAATATCTCACTTTGGCGTCTGTGTGAAGTTCGGTTTTTAAAAGGCGCATCCAGAAAACCGACACTGATGTTCCTGACACTGGAAGCAGAGCAATATTAGCTGGATGCTCGCTCCCTCTGTGGTTCACTGCCAAACGATGTGATGTTGAAAACGATGTAGCTGAAAAATATGTTGTTGTTTTTTTTTTAAATAAATAAATAAAATAAAATTCAGATCAGATGAAAGGTGGGGAGACACCTTAAAGTTATTTATTTATTTTTATTTATTTTTGTTTTTTTGTAAGTGTGTCGCATTAAATGAGCGTATTTGTTCTTTAACTAGACTATTGAAAACCTAGAAAGGTTTTAATCCGAACTAGGGTTATCAAATGTGAGGTCCGGGTGCCTTTTGTGGTCTTATGGGTGATTTTTGTGCGGCCCACACACACACGCGCACGCACACACACAATTGAAGTACAGCGGAATTTAGGTTTATTTCATTCATCATTAATTTCATTAATACCTGCCTTTTGGAGGGAAAAAGATATGTAGAAAGAGACAAATCTTCCTAAATGAAAAATGTTAGGTGTAATAAAAAGTGTTAATTTTTTAATAGATTTCCCCCCGACCTCTCTTCTAATATAATAGGGCCTCAATTATCGAGGCATTTTTTATTCAGATACAGACTCAGGTGCATTTATTCAATAAATCGTACCAACTATGGTTAGAAAGAGTGACATATTTCGTTCCTGTTGCTGTGAATGGGCTCAATATTTTTTTTTCTGAAGCAAAAAAATAAACAAAAAATAGAAACCTCTGATGCTTACATAACATCTTTATTATCATTTCAGAAAAATTAAGCAACTGTATGCATTTAATTTAAGCATAAGCAGTGGGGGGGAAATGAAAACACAATCCAATTATAAAGTTCTAAATATAGTAACTCACATTTTTGTGATATTTTATAGCCTTGGTGACAAAAACTTTGAACATGTTTAGGGTCGTGTTGACGCTGCGGGGTCGGAAAGGAAGACGATTATTTATATGGGGTACGAAGACAGCATGTTTGACCAGAAAGCAAAGTCTACACAACAAACTGAGCTCACTGATCTCAGGGTGAGGCGTGGTGACAGGCAAAACAAAGGAGAACGGCATTTTCCACGGACTTTCCTGAAAACAAAGCATTCCCACAGCATCAGGCCATCAGCACCGTGTCTCCCTGTGGGAACTGTGCGTTCAAGCTCGATGTCCAGCCTAAATTTTATCCCACACTCATTGTTTCGCCCCTGACCGGAGCATCTTTCCTGACGCAATTGTTGCGTCCAAGACAGTCGACAGATTCTTCCACCTGAGAAGGTGAAGCTCTGCGGTTAATGTCACTCGTATCAGTTTCACTACGTTTAAACTTGCCTGTTTTTAACTGAACAACCCGTTTCGCATGCGAGGAAAGAGATGATTGTGTAAACTAATTGTCAGAAACATAAAATGAGGATTAGGTTTTATTCGGACATGAAAAGAAATGATCTACACGTGATCATCGTTTCTCCGAGAGCCGTCATGAATAAATCTTGCTGTGCTTGAAACTGAAATATAATTTGCAGAAAAGCTCAAACTCACGGGGGAGTCATGTTCCACAGCTTTGTAGTGTTTAATCAAACTTGTATATTCATATTAACTTTGCAAAGCTTTTATTCTCTAGGAATAACAAAACAAACAAACAAAAAAAGAAGCAAAAAGCAAATGCTGTTTAGGTGATGTCTTGCAGCCTCTTTAATCAGTCCATCTTCTTCGCTTTTCTTTTCATCCCCCTGCAAGTGTGTTTTCGGCTGCGTACAAACACACTCTGACAAATGCAATTTGGATTAGAGAGCAATGTGAATGCTGTTGATCCCATGTGGCCCGACTTGCTACTGTGTGGTTATAATTTGCCCAGTTTTTCGCTTGTGTGTCGGCCCCGGAGGATCAACGTGGCATGCGGCGAACAGGGCCAAGCTGAGAGCGTGGGGAGCCGACGCGCTCCCTCCGATGGTCTGTTTTCTGACGAGAAAGGCTGCGTATCTGTTTGAATTTCACATTTTTGGCCAAGCTGCAGCTCTTCTGGAGCAATAAAGTGATTAAAGAAGGTCAGTCAATCAGCAATGCCTGACAAATCAGAGGAAGCGAACAGGCCGCCGGTATCTGCCATCGAGCTGCTAATAGGTCGCCTAAGGAGGTCAAGGGATTATGGATTACAAACAGTTTCAGCATTGCTTTCTTGTTTAGCAACAGTAAATATATCATCATAGTTACTGTCTTTAATAAAGTAAACAACAATAAGAAAAATGGCACATGATTCTGGAGAACTTTGTGTCCCTAAAGAGATTAGGTTTGCTTTATCTGGTCAAGTGGCCAGTGGAAAAACACTGCTGTTCTGTTCTACTGGGTAGCAAACATCGGAGGATTAATAAGTATCATTATTACTGAAACAGAAGGACATATACAATAGCATATAATACAGGGGTAAAAATGTGCCCTTTATTGTGTAGTTTATTTTCGACTCAACATAAATAGTACATATTTGCGAAGTGAAGGAAAAGATACACAGAATTTACACGTTTTCATCCCATCATCCCAGGTTGGTGTTGTAAATAACCATTAGTACTGAATTATCTCACCTGGTTAAATAAATACAATTTAAATTCTCCACTTCAGCAAGTCCTGGTTAACCAACAGGGTAAATAAATACAATTTAAATTCTCCACTTCAGCAAGTCCTGGTTAACCAACAGGGTAAATAAATACAATTTAAATTCTCCACTTCAGCAAGTAGTGGTAAGTTAATAAGGTCTAACTATAAATGTGTGGCAAAGGAAACCCAGAGGCGCTTTTCCACTGGCAAGTCGCGCTCTAACCGGTTAATGTGCGGTTCGGTTTTTACCCCAGGTGATATTATTGGAGCTTTGCTTTCCAATTAAATGCTCTGTTCTTCACGTGCGCTCACGTGGGCGGGACGTGAGCGCGCAGCTGCTGTCAGTGTTGCGTGACGCAGAACCTCGAGGTTCTGGTTCTGACGGACTCAAACCCAGATACATTTTGTCTTATAGAAATTCATTGCTGACCCAAAGATAACGATAAAGATCAGCTGATTATTTCGCTATACACATAATTACAATGTGGCATTTTATTTATTTATTTATTCATTCATTCATTTATTTATTTAAAATCAAACAGAAAAATAAAAATTTACATATCCTAATATGTAGTTCTGGTGTTTCACACTGTCGGGGCGAAACTGCAGCTCCGTCAGAAAGCTGACCACGGCGGAACCGTTTCTCTTCTTTATTGCAACCAGCTGCTAACAGCGACGCTAAATCACGGTCGTACTGCTGCAAAGGTGACGCATTTGTTCCTGGCGCCGCTAGTGATGCTGTTTGCAGTTTTCAGTGAGGTAAAGTGTGAGCCAATCAACGAATGCAGTCAGCTGCCAATAAAATCGCTGCGATGCCTTACCGTCCTCGATGATGCTAGTATTACCCCGGAAGTAGGTACGAAAATCTGAGAACCGCCGGACTAGAGCTGCTCCGAATCTACTAATGGAAAATGAATCTGGCCGGTTTGGTTATAGGAGGTCTAGTGGAAAAGTACCTTAAGAGGTTGCAGAAGACCTGAGAACTTCACCAGCCAGCAGGACAGCTATCCTAAACACCCAGGCAGAGCAACAATGGAATGGTTCAAATAAACATATAGTCACAATTTACAATGGCTTAGTCAAAGTATTGGGATGAAGCAAAATAAGAGTTGTATCAAGACTTAAACATTTTGCCAGACGATCTGAATATCTGGGAGATTATCGTCAATCCGACAATCTAATAATCGTCAGTCTATTGCCAGATCGTCAGATTGACTTGTCAGACCATGAAGAGATTTTATTTATATTATGTATATTTTTATTTGACAAAAATAAATACATTTCCTTTTCAGTTGATACTATGAAAGATAGTTTTACCAACTACTTTCATTCACTGTAGAGCAAAATATGTTCCAGATCTATATTGACTGAAGCCATGGGCATGTTCAAGTTAGGGGAAGTTAGAATTTTACATAGGAGCACCAAACGTGTTCTATGTAATATTTTGCTATATTTCAATATTGCAAAGTTGCAAAGTTATGGTCAAAACAATCCTGGAGAACAATGGTGACTTGCCGTCACCCAGCAAATAGTCATTGTACCCCTCCACAAGAACGGTAAATCACAACAGGACATTGCTGAAGAAGACACTGGCTTTTAGCAGGCATATTAATGGAAAATTGAGTGGAAGAAAAAAGTGTAATAGCAAACAACGTATAGGTAACAGGCTTTAAGGAGATCGTGACGCAAATCCAATTTAACAGTGGTTAAACGGGCCTTGTGGGGCTGAAGCTGGTCAAAGATCTGCTGGGAATCTGTCCGCTTGCGACCAGATGTTAGCGCCATCATCGTCATCGGGGAATGAAGAGTCTTTAAAAGATGTGAGCGCTGCAGAAGCTTGACAGGATCTATCACTCTAAACCAGGTTATGTAAGCGCCGTTTCCCCCGACTGCGCTTCAGCCAGAAACGTGTGAGTCACTAAATGTGACTGATGTGTGTCTGCGGCACCCGGCATGTCAGAAATATCATTCTGCCTTAGACAATGCAAACAGACAACTTACTTTTTTATTATCTCTTAAATCCCATTTTTGTGGAGAAACTCAGAATTCAACCCAGAGGAAAAACATCTATCTATCTATCTATCTATCTATCTATCTATCTATCTATCTATCTATCTATCTATCTATCTATCTATCTATCTATCTATCTATCTNTATCTATCTATCTATCTATCTATCTATCTATCTATCTATCTATCTATCTATCTATCTATCTATCTATCTATCTATCTATCTATCTATCTCAATGTATTTTATTTTCATTCCAAGATAAATGGTTGTGAATAAAGAACAATCCAGTGTTTTTCTGATAACTTTTTAACAGATTTGTACACAAAAATATTATTAACTGGATTAATAGGTATAAGGACTAGTGACCCTTTGTAGTAAGCTCCCCTCACTATCCTCTGGAGGACTTCTTTTTTATTTATTTTTTTTTACAAAAAAAAAAAGAGAGACCACAGAGTAAACTGTGGTTAATCACAATTAATTTATGATTTAAATTATTCACAAAATCAATTGTGATTAATCAGGACTTTTAGTTTCACTTCACCCGTCATTCCCAGGCTTTACTTTCCTACTTTCTTACTTACTTGAGACCTGACCACTTGTCCAGCATAACATGCATGCTGCAGTCGCAACTTGCGGGTTTGCAAAGCTTACCGTTCCACGGCAAAGTTGGTAATTTATTTCCAACTCTAAATTTACTCAGTTTAATTCAAGTCATGCTTAGCCAATCATAATCTTAGAAACGCTGAAAATTTGTGATTTTATGATCTGTTATAAATCAGTCCAAAACAAGTAAAATAAAAATAAAAATTTAAATCCCAAATGTGCTGTGCTAACAGAGTGAATAAGACGTCTTTTGTGGATGGTGTCTCTGTATTTATGTTGCCTGCTGGAAACCAATTACCCTTTGGGATGTCAATAAAAACTGAACCGAAATTAACTGAAAAGAGTTTTAATACAAAAATTAGCGTCTTTTACAGACAGCACAATACAAATCTAAAAGATAGGATCAGTAATTTCACAGCAGGATTATAATGTAGATTTTTAGACACTAGATATTGTGACATGTTTGTTTCACTGGAGCTAATGATCACAGAATTATTTTTTAGGACATTTTGTTGTAAAATTCGTCTGAGAAGTGTAAAACTGTTGTTTCAGGCTTATCGAACAGACAGACTTTTTTTCCCCTTTTTCGTCTTTTCTCAGTAATCCTCCAAATGTAACAAACTATACTTTTATTTGATATGTTTTATTTCTTTCCTTTATTCTTCTAACCCTTTGGTTCCATATCTTTCTGTAAAACATTATGGTCTGCATTGTTGTTGTTTCAAGGTGTTTTGTAAAAAAAGAAGTGACACGGTACGATACAGTACGGTAAGATATGATACAATATGGTACGATACAGTACGGTAAGATATGATACGATATGATACGATACGGGGCATCAAAACTACATGTATGGCAAAGAGTTCACTAAAAATGAAAAATAAAATATATCACAGCTCACTTGAAAGATATTCTTTGCATCACACTCGAGTTTCTTTCTAATTTAACAGCACTTTCCTAAATTCAAAGTGTCTCCAATGATTCTGGAGGCTTTTCCCCCAACCCCCAAAGTCTTGAAGAAATAAAGAATTTCCTCTCTCCTAATATGGGATTCGCAACAGTTACACTTTCTGCCAAAAGCTGGAGGTACTAGATCGTTCTCAGAAATTGTGAAGATGCTCAAGTTTCCTTAAAACAAAATAAATTAAATTAATTTTGACCTGCAAGAAACGGAAGCACAAAACTTACATTTTCCTAATCAATAACCAAGCCAAATTACAATGAAAAATGATTTACAAAAGCATCCAGACTGATGTGTTTTGGTGCGTTTGCAGTGGAGGTAACGACTGTCCTGTTTTCTGGTCATTTACGTGACACCTGTTGCTGTTTAGGTTGAGATAATTGTCAGGTCCTTGTCAATGTACTTTTCCACTTGTCATATAAATTTCCATTTAACGCCTTTCATAAGGATTCAGACCCCTTCAAACATTTCCACATTTTGTCGCAACATAATCATAAATGTCACCGTATTACATGAGGTTTTTATGTGAGAGACCAACATGTAAGTGCAAAGTTGCAGGATAAAAGTTACAAGATATTCCATGGGTGTGCTAAAGGAAAGCAACCCCACAGCATAATGCTGTCGCCACCATGCTTCCCTATTTCATCGGACAACTACGATGAACCATCAACAATCAAAACCTTTTTTTTCCAAAGCTAGGTCAAGAGAACCAAATGCTGGTTTCGTTTGTTTGTTTGTTTGTTTGTTTGTTTTTTCCATGTCTGCAGCTGCACCTTGAAAGACCTCTATCTCAGATCTTCACCAGCCGTTCCGCTAACCTGATGGATTAGTGACACTTCATGAACTCCTATAGATAGCTGCTGTGACATCAGCGCTCTGTGACCCACTTGCAGGACGCGCTCCGGGAGGATAGTTTTTGTAATGAAAACTCCCCAAACTGCATGTCTCTGACAAATATGGCTTTTATTTATTAGCTTTTTTTGTGTGTCTATTTCAGAAATGTATTTCTTCATTCCCAGACTAACAGGCACCAAACAGAATTTGCAAGAATGTCCTAATTTAGAGATTTAATGTTTTATAAAGCGACCGCTGGACCCAGCGAGGGCAAGCAGGTATAGAGAACGGATGGACGTTTTATAAAACCTCATTTGATTTAAACCAGTCAATGGATCCCCTGTTCCGATCTGCACACAGATGTTTAATTTCGGTGAGCTTGCTTTCTTGTTCAAGTTATCGGTCGCTGAATAGCACATGAAACTGTCTTATCACAAATAAACTCTATTTCAGAGATGAGCCCTGAAATGGTCGATTATGACAGGATGCCGAAGCTCTGATAACTTATATTTATCCAGACTTATATTGAAACCCTCGCTTGCAGGGTGTGCCAAAGAGCTGGATTCAGCCGTCGTTCGAATAAAATATGAATCGAATCATAACAACTGAACGAAACTGTGAACTCCAGCCTCTGTAATCGTCAGCCACTGACAGCAACGGGGCATTTAAATATATCCACAGCTTTTGCACAATCGCCATTAAGCCTTATTAGAAGCAAAATGGCTCATCATAAGACGCTGATTAAGAATGAGATGATATTATCCAGTCACTGACGTGACCCCCACCTCTTCACTCAGGGTTATTGAGACAAAAGAAGGAGCCGATTGTCCGTGAAAAACAGATCGCCTTAGAGCAACCCTCGGAGCTCCGCCTCCAGCAAAAAAAAAAAACTGTGTAGAGCTGAGAAAAATATTCCTATGTCATAATCATGATACTATTTAAGACAAGGTACCGCTTGGCAGGACATAAGATGCCTTGTTAAAATTGTATCTCTTCATCTGGCCAATCCCATGACTTTCCATTTCACTCCAAGCACTTCAAGTCATATGATTTGGAAAACAAGGTTTGTAACCATGGGACAGTGTAGCCATCAGGAAAGATATTCCACAAACCTCCTTGTAATTTGGATCTGACCTTTACTTCTGGGTAAATAAGCTTTGATGTCGTGATAAACCAAGAGCAGATAGGTTGGGGTTTATGTTGTGTTTTTTTTTTTTGTTGTTTTTTTTTCAATCAGGCAGAAACGTGGACTATTCCTAAAGCACACCTGCTAGATTAGTCAGGTGGAGTTTTCAATGAAGACGCAGAATCCGAGGCATCTGCAGCAGGGATTTTAGTGATTTTAAAAAAAAAGAAAAAGGGACGTGTCATACTGCTGCTGACAGGCACAGGCCAAGAGAAGCACAGGTCAGCTTTGTAAACAGCACAAAGGTACATTTGCAGAAAAATGATGAGGGTAATACAATTGAGTTCATACAGAGCACATTAGAAAAAGTATCCACACCCCAGGAAAGCTGGTTCATGAGAAAAAATGGGGAGAAAATGGTCATCAAAATGACAAATTACGATGTCAAATTGTTTAAAACACTTGAAATTGAAGTTCGGATGCTCCCTAAGCCAAATCCGACTGAGCTCAAGGAACTTTGTAAAGAAGAATCGTGGGACAGCGTCAGTTTTTCAACGTGCAAAAGCTCACAGACACACATGGCAAAAAGGCTTGGAGCTGGAATTGCAGTAAAAGGTGGCTCTACAAAGTGCTGACTCGGTGTCTCAGCCTTTTGAAGTCTCCAACAGTTTTTCTCTTCTTTTTCTCTTCTTTTTCTTTTTGTTTCCACAGGATTGTTCTGGATGAATGCCCCACTCAGCTTGTCTGGACAGTCGTTAAGAACTTTCTAGTTACAAATTGGAAAACACTCAGATTTAAAATTTCGTCTGGTGCTAACTACTCACAAGCCAGCAGCGATATATTTCTTTTTTTTTTTTTTTTGTAATGCGCAAACATGAAAACAAGAAAAAAAAACAAAAAAGTTAACAGCCAAACATTAACCAGCTCTATGCTGGTGCTGCTGGTATGTGGTCCAAACCGAATGCCTCTTGGACTTCTGCCTGCTTCTCTGCCGCTTTGGAACAAAAACTTTCCCTCAGCATTATGCCGCCACCGCAGAAGACAAACTGTTGCCTTCAGGGCGATATCCTTTGGTGGCTTTCTGCCACACTTAGAGCAGCAAAAACATTTTGCACCATTGCCAAATAGTTGACTTTTGGACTCATCTGTTCAGATCACACGTGAATTTCTGGCCTCTTCAGAGTGATGATGTCGTTTTATTTTATGTTTCGATGGTAAACCATACGTGGATTTGATTTTTATGCAGAATGAAAGCCAGGTCAGCTTGTTGAACCAATAGATTATTAATATCTATATGTGACTAATATAGATGGTCACTTTGAAATGGAAAAATTGGTCAAAAAGGTCAATCCCTGATCTATGTTACATAAACAGAAAATCCCAGCAAAATACGGCGCAGTGTTTGGTTGCACTTTGACAAAAAGGCTCAAGACAAACACATGAAATCCATGAAATTAATGTTAATTTTTTTTTTATTGCTATAGATCACATTTTCATTCAGGTTCATTTCTACTGAGAACTCTTTAAAAAGAAAGCATTTGTGTAAAATGATACAATAGAAAGTAGAAGAGATAATGCTATGTTTTATGTTTTTTGTTTAAGGTAATCCAGATCACTTCAGGTTTGTATTTGGCTAAAATTATAAATACCTATTGTCTCAATGCTTTTAAAAAAAAAAAAAAAAAAAGGAGCTATGCTGATTTCATGAGAGGCAAAGAAAAAAAAAACGACAATGTGACATTCTACAAAACTTATGAAAGCAGAACAAGACTCAAGTGTAAACACAGAACACTTTCAGATTGAGAAGTTGCAGGTGAGGACGATTTGCTGATCAGATCTCAGTTTGCATTGAGGTTTAAATGGAGCCGACCGGCAAAAAGTCACTGAAACCTTCCTGATGAAACAGTAGCGCAAAAGATAAATGAGCATCCTCTATGTTGTGAGGGCAGGAACCCAAAAGTAAGAATTAAAATTGGAGAGCCAGAGGAAGTCCAAACAAATCCTACTTTTGTTGTAACTTTACTAGTGACCTCAATTTTTCTGTTTTCTGTCATTTACAGTTGGAAAAAAAAGCTCAACAAAATCAGATAACATATTTTATTGGTTTTTTTTTTATAATACTCACTATTTTAGGAGTCTGGTGTGCACACACTGCACCTTTTATGCTGAAACAAACTTTCAAAGTTTCCTTTTCTCTTAATGTTATGTGTGGGTGCTGCAGCTCCCTCTGTTGATTAGTGAAGGTCAGAGCAACTTCTTTAAAATTAAACAGCACACACAAAAGAAAATATTTGCACGTCTGTAGACACATACAATAATTTTACAAGTTACAATGTCAAAAGAAACCAAATCTTTACTTCTCCACCTTTTCGTGAAGGTTAGCACTGCAGCATGAACAATGCAGCACAGCTAACTGGTATCGGATGTTAGAAAGGTAATGATTCAAAAACACTGACTGATCATTGCTTCCAAAATTATAGGAATATTAATCGTGTAGGAACAATTTAAATAAATATAGCATATGTCATGTTATTTGGATGTAGATGTTGCCTTTATAATGGCCATAATGGAAAATCTAGCAGCAGAAAAACATCATCAGTAGGCTGTTAAAACAATTTTTAATAGCAGCACTTTTATTTTGGTGGCCAGAACTAAGAACAGCATTGCTGAAACCGATTATACTTGATCTGAAAGCTAGCATTAGCATCGCAGCACAGCTATCTGCTACGGGAATTTGGAAAAGTTCAAAACTGCATTGAGAGATTGCTTATGGCCCGTTTACTGATTTTAGTCGTACAGCAACAATTCAATCAAACTTTGTGGCGCTGTTACCTTAGAAGAGATATTTTTGTCTTTTATCCCAGCTGAAAAAATGATGCTTTGGTGTTGGCAGTTAAAGCCTTCATGATGAAGGTTACTCTGGCATTGAGTCACCCTGTGTTTATAGACTGTCAAAGTCGAGATACGCTTATCTCACCTAAAAGTTGTCTTTCTTTATGTATGCACTAAAACACTTATTTTTATTTGTGAGGGACAGAGATCTCAAACCAGAACAAAATTTGGATTTTTGCAGAGGGTCTATACACCGCAGGGAGGAAAAGATCCTTGAGCAAAAGAGTAGAAAGCAATTAGTGCAAGAAGAATAGGCAGGATGGCGTAGGAGGCCAATGATGCAAACACTAATTTTTCGGGACGGAAACTCGATGAATCATGCAGTTAAGTTTCTTTCTTATATCAGTCTGGCAGCCAGTCGCTCTCTGCACATCACCTCAGCGTGGCATCTGTATCCTGGTTGTCATGGGGACGCGGTTGCTATGAGATCAATTTATCTGGAGATCTGTTGGTTGCAGATGTCACTTGGTGCTGATCTCCATAATATAACCCAGGTCAAATTTCAAACCGTAAAGTCTTTTCATGTTCTCACGCCAAGTGACACGGAAGATCTTTTCTGATGCCAGTCGGGGTTGCGGGGACAAAGTAGACGCTCAACTTCTGCGAGTTTCTCTCTTTTCTGATTTCTCAATTAAAAACTGCGAGCTGGCTGCACACCAGCAAACGCTCCGTGTGCAAGATAAATACCAGAAGACGTTAACCTCGCCTCAGCCAAACTCATTTCTTACTGTGCCGCACGTCAGAGTGCAGACCTCCTCCCCGCCCCGACGAGGAAACGTGTCTGCAGCTCACACGTGTGGCTCTGATCAGAAGGAGCATCATCCACCTGCTTTTCTTCTCTTGTTGAAATCCCCGAGTAGCATGTGAGAAGTGTCTTGCGGTTCAGAGGCTTTCTGAATGCATCGCAAGAGTTTGAAGGAGAGGGAAAGTGATTCAGCAGAATGCCCTGAACGCAGTCACAGCAGTAGCAGAGGCTTTAAAAGCTGGCATCCCCCCCGCCCCCCGCGATGCCACACTATGAGATGAGTCTTTAAGTTCTCTGGATGGTGCTACCAACTTCAGCTATGAGTCTGTTAACATCTCTCTATAACAGAAAGAGCGACTGTTCTGGTTTTTTTCCATCATGGTTGATAAAACACGCTTCTGAAATGTCCTAAATGTTTCCAAAGCAAGACGTGCCGAATGCTTTTTTTTTTTTTTTTTTTCCAACTGATTGTTGTTCTTTGACTGCTTACTCAAGAGATCGTCTTCTGTGGCTAAAAGTTCAACAAATAGCATTGTTCTGGAGATGCTTGAGAAATACAAACATTTTAGTTTGTTAAGAAAATGGTGGTATATTAAAAAATATAGACAATCTGCTAAAATTAATTAAATATTGTGTTAAATGACAGGTGTTTTTAGTTGTGCTGTTTCTTTAGTTGCGTCTCTTCTCCAATGCAAAGTGGAGCAGTGATGTTTTCTAAAATATTTTGTAAAATTCCACTTGGTATGTTCGATCAGTGAAGTCGGTGGACTCCTCAAACACTGCGCCTTGGGAAAAGGTATCCATACACCTTGTGCCCATCCCAACCTGTAGGGGGCACACTTTCCGTATGAAGGAGGTGCTCAAAAATCTACATTTTAAAATTACTGTGTAGCAGAAAACAGACATACCGTCCTCACAGTGAAGCATGGTGGTGGCAGAATCATTCTATGGACTTGCTTTTTTTGTTGTTGTTTTTCCCCAACAGGTGCAAGGAAAGTGGTCAGAGTCAAACATCCTCCTGTAAGAACAACATTGACACTTTTCAGACTCTCTTGTAAAAAAAAAAAAAAAAAGTACCGTTTACCTTTCACCTTCCAGTCTTGAGCTACTTTGTATAGATTTTTTTTTAACATCGTCATGAAACACACTAGGGGTTTGACATTTTAAAGTTTTAGATACGTTTGTGTGCGTGTGGACGAAAACAAGCAAGCTATTCTAATACCGAAAAGCTTACGTAACAGTCCTTGTGTCGCCGAATCGATTTTCCTTGGACGCCTTTCGTACGTTTGGTCCTGAACTCAAACGTGTCGGCAGCAGCGTAACCAACCAACCAACCAACCTTCAGGTGAGCAGGCGCCGCACGCGGAGCTTTGTGTTCAAGGCGAATGTCCGTAAAGCAAAGCCGAACTGTGGATCCGTTTCACAACTGTGAAATAATGCTTAGTGTCGAGTCCTTGTACTTGTGCTCGTGAAATTAAAATGCCTGGCTGTTAGTGCGACGTGGTGCTCGGGAGAGTAAAACAGACTTTTCTTCACCAACCTTGAAATCTCAATTGAACGTGAACGGATGGACGCGCAAGTGTCCGTCGGCCACGGCGCTGCGTTTGTTCTGCGGCTCTGCTGAGAAGATGCCCCCTTTTTAAATGAACAATGCGTAGCGAATGCTTACTCTCTCATCAGCGGTCAAAATCTGACTTGTAAATTAGGTTAAACACGTTTATTTGCATCCAGTTCTATATGTTAAAAATGCAAGTTATAATTCATATTTTGATATAGAAGCACAATGGTTTTTTTTTTTTTTTTTGAAAGACCCAAATCTTAAATTGAGAATGTTTATTCAGTGGGAAAACTAAATCCTACTTTAGGATTAATTGCTTGAAAAAATAAAGTGCATTTTCCATTAAATTTTATATAATTGAATGTAAGGAATGAAGAAACTTCTACTTTACTTAAAAGTGATTAGAGGCTTTAGTAGCTTTTATTAAGTAAGCTGATCAAACAAAGCAGAAATAGTATCAGGAATATGTAATTTGTGATATGTAAATATAAAACTGCCACCTGTAAATAAAAAAGCAAGAAAAATAATACAGGGCTAACTTAAAAATGGAGAGAAATGAATGAAGAATAACTCTGAATTCAAATTGTTGAATGATTTTGTGCATTTGTTTTTATCTTTATACATTACTTTCAGCATTGTTCAACATTTAGGGTTTAGTTTGAGGATGTGCTTGTAAAGTGTTTTAAATTATTTCAATACCAATTTAAAAACTCTCCTTTAAATTTAAAAACAAATGTTTTGGTTGAATAAAAATATTTTAAAAATCTAAATTAGTCAGAGGTAATGAACTGCATATATTAAATCCCTGTGAAATGTGTCCATTATTGCAAAATGTTCCTTAATTTAAATTACTTACATCTTCTACTCTGGAAAATGCATACGTCAAGCGTTTCTGTGAGGTGTAATTTATTTATTTTTTTTTTACATGACTTGATGCCTTCTGCAATCCTTTTCAGAGACTACCAAACTTCAACGTGATAAAAACATTAAAACTGAAAATGTTGCTCTTTACAAGTGAGGAATATCACTTTCTATTTATGATTATTACAGCTATTAACATAATCATTGTCAATGTAATGTGAAACTAATGTGCAGTGGGGCCATAACAGTACCAGTACATCTCCTCATGCTAAACAGCAGCTCATTTTATCTATGTAGTAAAGACCAAAAAAAACATAGTTTACAGGTATGTGAGGGAAATAAAAACTTTTACCAGAGTAATTTAGATGAATCGCCACTGAATTTGCCTCCCTCCTTTTCTGCACATATGCCTGCTGCCAAGCCAAGTGGAAGAGGGAAAAAAAACAAGCAAAACAGTGAGGAAAAAAAACAACAACAAAAAAACTGTGCACCTCTCTTGGTTGTCTCTCCCATCAGCGCTCTTCCATTCTTGATCCGCTCTCAGCATTTTCTGCGCATCACGTCCATCCCGTATGACCTGACCTCTAATGTTCGGAGCACCGCGTATCCAGATGGTCAAAAGAGGTTGTTCAGGTTTGTCCTCCCCCGCATATATTCAGACAATTACCTATTTGCTATGTGCAAAGCGAGCTCCCCCTCACTCTCTGTGTGTGTGTGTGTGTGTGTGTGTGTGTGTGTGTGTGTGTGTGTGTGGCTCCTGCAGACAATGAGCTTGTCCCCAGATGCCCCACAAACTGCGAGACAATAACGCTTCAGAGCGCACATGTTCCAGACAGTCACAGAGGATAATCATCCTGATATGACTTTTTCTTTTTCATCTTTTTTTTTCTTTTTCTTTTTTCACAGAAAGCACAAAGACAAAGATCGCTTTGTTGGAGGAAAGAAACCGTCTATGTCAATACTTCACAGCTTTTAGCCTTTCTGGTTGCGAGGAGGGCAGAGTGTGGCTGCGTATCGCCTAAAGCTGTTTATATGAACATCAAGGTTAAGTACAAACACCACTACTTCTTCATTTTATTAATTTGTTGAAGAAATGTCTAAATAATGAAGCAGCTTGTCGTGATAGATCTCTAGGAACTACATTCATACCTGGCCCAGGGACAGACCAAAAAATCCAGAAGAAAAACGTCTAAATTTGATGTTCAGAGGGTTTCCACGCGAGTTCCTCGATGTGCTAAGCTGACAACATAGATACCCCACGAGGCTGTGACTGCAAACAATAAAGAAATAAATAACTTAGAGGCTTAAAGTTTAAAACCATGAATAATGTTTATTACAGTCATTTCCAAGCTCTAGTTTGACTTGGTTTGTCACATAAATGTCAGTGACACGCATCGCGGTTTGAGGTCGCAATGTGACAAAAAAATGTGGAAAAAGGGTATTTACTCTTGTCCTCATCAAAAACAACCTGCCACATGAATGTAGAGCTGTGACCGAAACTAGAAACATCAGATATTTACCATTTCCTTCATCCAATAATTATTTCCTGACCTGTTTGAAATGTGCTTTTTAATCAACAAGCCATCAGCAGCAAAAACCGACGGGTTTATCTAAATTTGAACCCAACGCGTTCGAAAGCCTCAAGTTTTTCAGAGTAAAATCCGTCTTGAACTGTGAGGTCATGCTGCCTTTCGGTTTAATCCGCTGCAGTCAGCAAGCTGGTTTTAGCCAACGCCAAATGAATGCTAGATGCCTTCTCCATTTTAACAGACAATTATTCACGTTCCACATTTTGTGCTGAAAGTGCCGAAAGAAAATTTAGACTTTAACTTCATAAATGCATTTTTTCCAAACTTCTTTCACGTGCTAATGTCAGCGTTAGAATCGAGGGTTTCTCGGCTTAAATTCTGCATACGTTGATGCATCTCGGTTGATAATTCCAACCTCCACGCTAACGTTAAACGTCCACGGCTCAGATTTGAAGGAAAACAGCAACATTTAGTCCATCCATTCAACATCGCAATGTGACCCCAAACTTTTAAAATGAATCCATCCATTCTGAGCTGCATCTCCGTCCCTGATGTAGAAAAAAAAAAAAAAAAAAAAGGATCTCCACAGCATAATCCTTCCCTCTCCGTGCTTTGACCAATGCAATGGTGGTGTTCAGTGTCACGTTCAGCATTTCTTCATGAGGGTGGAAAAAGTTTGCTACTGCTTACATCTGAAGAACAGGAACAGGAAGAACACACAGGTAAATTGGTAAAGAGTACAAAATAAAATTAAATAAGAGAAAGTTTCTCAAGGGACTTCAGGTTAAGTAACAGAACGACGAGGGGAAGAAAAAGAAATGTTTCAGCTTTTTACATTTAACACAGCTGAATATGAGGTTGGACATTTTGTAGCGACTTCTCCCATGAGACGCATTTCACCAGCTTTGTCTCGTTTCATGCCCTCTGAGAAAGTTGGGCCTGTTAAAAGTGGTTAAATCCAAAGTGGAAATGTGTGTCTGTGTGTGTGTGTGTGTGTGTGTGTGTGTGTGTGTGTGTGTGTGTGTATGAGGCCAAATGCTGGGCTGCTGCTGACTCCAAGTCTTCTGCTTTGATGCGGAGGACTTTGATGCAGAGTTTCTGGCATCAAAAGAAAGCGGAACTGTCCTGCATCCCCGTTTCCCTTCAGCAAAGGGGGGGATGACGGGAGGGAGAAAGGGCGGGTGAAGGCGTGAGTCCGTTGAAGTCGTCAACGGTGACGACTTGAGGTGAGAGAGGAGAGTCAGAGAGAGAGCAGAAAGGAAGCAGCTCCTCCATGAGGAGCTATGAGTCACTTTCTGGCTTCCGTTTTCCTTTTGTACACACACACACACACACACACTTCCAACTCAGATCCCGTCTCAGGTGCACCCAGATGTTCTCCCTCTTGACAGTCTTCAGACTAAAGTCATGCAGACCCTCAAAGCCTTTTCCTAAAACCTGAATGGATGTAGATACAAAAGGGGTCGATGTTCCAAACTTTTGAGAGTGCTGTTTCCATGGCAATAGGTTCTGACATCTCCTATCGTGATGAGAGGGTTTTTTTGGTTGCACAGGACTGGCGGATGAGGATGAGGAGGGGAGGAGAGTAAAAGAGGGCAGAGCAACGGAGGAGATCTGAACGCCGACAAGTCAAGGAAGACCGTCAGAACATCCAGATCAAACGAGGAAAGGAAAAGAAAAAGCAAGCCATCATATTTGAGTTGGAGAGGCAGCGTTCGGCTCTCCGACTGCAGGCAAATTAAGTGAACCCATGTGACCTCATCTGAGCGGAGAGGGAGGGATACACAGAGCCTTTTAACCACCCACCAAAAAAAAAAAAAAAAAAAAACACCACTGACGTATTTCGATCTTTAGTGACGCATCCAGCCTGGAGGAATATTTCCTTAGATAATTGGAGAACAATGTGTTGATAATGAGGCAACTTGGTTTATTTGGTGTGTGTGTGTGTGTGTGTGTGAGGGGAGAGGGGGCGGCATCCTCATTAAGGAAGGCATTTAGGAGCAAGAGCTATTGTGCCACACTGCTCTGTCCTCTCACAGTAAATATAGAAGCAAGTTTTTTAATCCAGCAATAGGCACGAAAACATGACGCGGGGATGGATTTGCTCGATCAAAGATCAAATCAATTGCTGACGCAGAGGGAGGGTGGGGGGACCTTCTCACCCCCCTAAACAGATGCATCATCATCATCATTATATCGCTATCACTATGCAAAAAAAAAATAAAAAATAAATACTAAAATGGGGGCCCAATACATGTTCACTTAGGTTCCACGAAGTTGCCAGCAGGGGTGCCAGATGCTAAAAATCGTGCCTCACTGTTCCTTTAAGAGGAACGGGCGAACTTCGATGACCTTAGAAGAGAGAGACAATTTGGAGAGTGTTTGTGCAAACGGTAACAGCTGATGGCGGCACCTAGCAACATCTTCTGGAAATAATAATAATAATAATAAAAAAAATGATAGTAATAAGCGGTGTCCTTCAGATGACGCCTCAGGGAGCGCTTTGCTGCTTGCGAGTAAAAGAATCGCATGCTGCTTTTTAGAGTAATACAAGTGGAAATTCATCTGATAAAATATAAAGAGAATATATATTTTACTATTTTGAGAAAAATAAAGTTTTTTTGGGAGGGTGTGGAGGGGAGAGTGAAACACATTGCTTTGCAAAAAACTATCCTTCACTCTGCAACTTTGTTTTTTGTACTTTGTTACATTGACGTAAAAGAAGCCACAAGTGGTTAAACTTGCAGTTTGCAGCAAACTCGGAGGAGGAGGTTCTGATTTTGAAGCAAACGAGCGAAAAAAAAAAAAAAAGATTTGATAGAAAACTAGGTACTAACCTGAACACACACATTCTTACAGGCGAAACACGACGTCAGCAGCGTCATGCCATGGGAAGGCTTTTTTTTATTTTTTTTATTTCCACGCATGGACAGGAAAAAACTGGGTGGAGATACATTCAGAATAATAATTAAAAAAAAAAACTTATGAAGCTGCAGAAAGATTTGAAGTTTTCACCTTGCAGGAGGGCGACTCTAAACGTTTGGAATATTTGGAACAAATTCAGATCTAAAATGACCAAATCCATTAGAGAAACTGCAACATGTTTTGAAGATGGATATCAACAGACAACAGATGTTCAAAAGACTTGAAGTTGGAAATGGAGTGAGAGGAAGAGTCGTGGAGTCTAAATACAAATAAACTGCACACTTTTTAGATTTGTCACACTTGTTTTGAGAAACCCATTCATTTTTATTCCACTGCAGAATAAAAGTATTGATTTTGTTGTTTTCATTTTTAAAAAAAAAACATTTTAAAGGGGCAATTATACTTTTTCTAGGTGCTGTGAAAAACATTTTAAAGGGGCAATTATACTTTTTCTAGGTGCTGTGGCCAACGTGGTTTCATGTGTCAAACACAAGATGAAATCATTCAAAATCTGCTTTGAAGTCGTATGTGTCATGACGAGAAAAGAGTTGTCGAAAAGAATAAATTCTGTAGAGTTGGCCGGACAAAGACTGATGCATGAAAAGTTCAAACATAAAGCATGTGCACTGTTCAAAGAATTATAACTTATTATGATAAGCATCGACGACGAACTGGACCTACCTAAACTGCAGTCTTTTTGTTCCACGTCCACCAAGTGGCAGCAAACACCACCTTTTTCTAAACCTGTCTAGTTGGCAGCATTGGGTCTTTGAATGGTTTCTGTTTTATCAAGTGTTTATACAGAATCATCACTTCCTGCTTGGTCAAAATCAGATGGAGAGATGATTAAAACTCCAAATATTTCTTAGATTTGATTCTAATGAGCTTTCTTCTAGTGAACTAATAGAGTATTTTCACTTTTAACGTCAAAATTCAAAACTTTCCTTGTAGAGTTTCCAATGTTTTTTTTTTTTTTTTTTTACATTTGCAGAAGAAGGAAGACGTAAGTGACATGGACAGATTAATGGTTTGAAGACACCTGGATAGAAACGGAGGGATGGATAACGGACAAATGGGAGTGATAGTTGGATTGATAGGTGTGCAACAGACGGTCAGATGGTTGGAAGAACGACTGAAGGACCGCTGAGTGGACAGAGATGGATGATGGACAAATGGAGAGATGGTTGGATGGAGAACCATCAACGAACGATAGAAGGATGGGAAGACAGATGAATGATGGGTATTTGTATCAAACGGAAGGATGAGTAGACTGATGGATGCGACTTTTATATAACTGGACAAGGCATGAAAATTTTTTAAAAGAGTAGGACCTGAGAATAAATAATGACTAATCTTTCAGCACACACTGGGAAAAAAAAAAAAAAAAAAGCTGAGCGCAAAGAGACTGAGTCACAGCAGCGTTTTTAGGATGAAAATATAAAACTCACATGTTCTCTTTATTTGTTGTATATAGATAGATGTACACCACTGAAGGTTTTGGATAAAAGCAAGCACAAAAACCTCATTTATGTAAGGAGCAAAAAAAACATGGCTGGATGTGGAAGATTCAAAACGGGAAAGACGTTGGTCTACAAAGACTGGAAAAGAAAATGAAAATCCTAGCCGTTTTCCTAACCGTCGATAGTTTTAACGTGTTGAACTTTGTGCCACATACCAACCGTTTGCAGTTGCTAAGAATATCTGATTTCTATACACAGGATAGTTTGTACAAAATATGAAATCTACCATTTAATAATAGATATAACATAAAAGTACATATGTACAATGAAGCCAGCCATTTAGTATGACAAATACTAAAGGACACTTGCAATAAAAAAAAAATAATAATCTTTTCAAAGAGAAAACAAAGCTTATGTAAAATGAAAAGAGCTCCAAAGAAGCCAGTATTAAAGCCATTTTAAGAACAAGAGACACCAACAGGGCGCGGCGCGGCGAGTCCAGTCCTCCCGCGCCCGTTTCCGTTCCATGCAAGAGTCTAGAGTAAAAGGAGCAAGGAGAGGCGTCGGCGCGCACCTTTTGGTGACCGTTGTTCTCCAGGACGAACATGGAGAGAACAGAACAGTGACTTTCCATATAATTTACAATTTGCACACATTCGGTTGAAACACTGACGACGAGGTTCTGCAGGCAGAGGAGGAGTAAAACCACAACAAAATGAACTCGAGAGCATCCAGAAGCAGATCTTCCAATTTTATTTTATTTTTTCTAATTCATCGCTGAGGAAAAAGGGGGAAGAGCGCAGGTCTGAGCGGACGGGGTGAAAACAAAACATAAAGGCGGAATGGGACGGTTGAGATGGGAGGCGAGCTCTTTATGACAGGCACCGCGGGGGGGGGATGAGGGCGCGGGCGACCCCTTCACGCTAACACAGACAGCATCACGGATTTCAACTCTGCACTACTTTTTTTTTTTTTTTCATTTATTTATTTTTTTACTTTTTTTTTTTATTTTACATGCTGTGTTTCCTTTTTCTTTCAAGTTTTACCAGGAAGTGCTTAATTCGCTGAAGTGGCTTGCTTGGTGGGGGAGAGAGACCGCACCGCCTCCGCTCTCGGCTACGCGGATTCGACAAGGCAAGGTGCGGGAGGCCAAGCAGCGCGACACGCCCTGCTTGGAACACGTCGGATTTTTATTTTTTTATTTTTTTGTACTAATTGTACAAATTTCTCCAATGAGCTGGCATTTCACGTTAACATATTGTTAATACTTCAATCTGCAGCAAATGTCCCCTTTCGATGACAAAAAAAGGCACTGTGAAAGGAAAGGCTTGAAAAACTAAAACGCACCTCTTCGGTTTCTAGCGAGAGTTGCGTAGCAAAAAAAAAAAAAAAAAAAAAAATCCACCCAATTTCTGCTCGATTACATGCGTCAAACCCACACCTCTCTTCAAGTGCTCGTAAAAGCCTCGTATTGATGACTTGTTCTGAATGGATGCGAATGGACGGGTTGAAAAATAAATCCCATCATATGAGTAAGTGAAGCTGCAGACCAGGTTTTTGGGGTTTTGCCTACTGACCTAAAGTTTTTTTTCAGTGAAGTGGAAAACGTGAAAGCAGTTGGCACCAAAATAGACTTCTTCACAGAGACGTGGATGAATCCAACTGATTAAACCCCGATGGCGGGTCCGTTTTCGTCGAGAGAATGAAAAACATCAGAGCAACCAACAAAATGGTTACACATTAAAAGAAGCGTCTCCTCTTCTTTAAGTTTTTTTTTTTTTTTTTAATGAGACGAGCTCCTCATATACTACGTACGGAAAAATATAGACAGCTGTTTTGTTCAAATGTTATGAGAAAAATAGCTATTAAATATATACGTATATATGTAGAAACAGCTGACTTGGTTCACCAAATTATGTTTTTTTTTTTTTGTTTGTTTGTTTTAAATCTTCAACCTAATATAGCTAAGGGCTCGTACTATTTTAACAAGCACCTGACATCTATAGATAAGAGGCAAGAAGATCAGACAGCTCACACACTGAACAGAACACCTGAGAAGAATGACCAGAAGAGGGCAGCACAGTACCTCAAAAACACAAGCTGAGGAGACAGAGAAACAAGGGAGGAGGAGAAAAAAAACCAACCAAAAAAAAAAAAAAACGCTTGTTTTGGGGGAAGAGACGTAGAGATCAGGACTGGTCTCTGCATCCCAGCAGGGCGGGCGTTGGGAAGTGAGGGAGGACGAGCACCGCTTGTCCTTTTCAAAGCTTACTTAAAACGGGTAGCTTCAGACATTTTCAGTGTCGGGAGTTTTCTTGGCCTGTTCTGCACTGTGCTGCGCTGAGATACCAGAGTTCTGTTGTTGTGCTGGCCCTCCGTGGACCTGTGGTTCCTCGTGGATGCCGCCACTGCTATTTATTTACTTTTTTTTTTTTCCTTTCTTTCTTTTCTTTTTTGGATTCATCGTAAAGGTTGGTCTCTGTCTCTTAGTGGGCGTCGTGCGTCGTCAGCATTTCCTCGGCTCTTCGGTGCAACTCCAACGCCGTGACGGTGGAGATGTCTTTCGGAAGCTCTGATTTCCTCCTCACCAGAGGCCGCTCTCTGCGCTGATCTTTTTGGATCTGTGCACAAAAAGACGAGCGTCAGTCAAAAACACCCGCGCCGATCAAAAACACCGGCGCCGACGCCGCGCACAGCTCTGCTGCGCGGTCATTTAGCTTCTGCGCCAGCGGTCGCCACTCTCGACAGCCGTCACTGTAACGTTTCGGCGCGTCTTTTCCAGCACGATGCAGCCGAATGAGCAGCTGTGCGAATGACTCACACCGACGGCAAGATTGGACGTGCGGAGCAGATAAGCGCTTCGCAACGTGGACAAACGGCAGGTCTGCAAAATCAAAGCAGTATGCAAACGTTTCGCTTTTGTCTAATAAACCCTGACACAGCAACTTGCCTTCGGGTTTTAATCTTTGTGTATTTCATTGGGATTTTGCGTGAAACACCAACACAAAGCGTAGTGATTTTTTGAATCCCATTCTTGTTTAGTAAAATAGTTCAGATTGGATGAAGAGCATCGGTGGACATTTATTTTCAAACAACATACTAGAAGCTGCTAAACCAGGCTTTCAAAGTTTGGGATAAGTTGATATTATGACTAAAATTAGTTTTAATCTTCCCCAGCTTTTCCCCCATTGTATTCCTTAACATTCATGAAACAGTTTGCAGACAAATATATCGGACAAGCTGTTGAGGTCTGCGCAGAAAAGCTGTTATTACCGAGTTTGGTTGCAAACATGAAGACTGTCGACTAATGGGCTGATTTCAGAGGGCAAGTAGTTGCACTGGAGTTTATGCAAGGGCCTGAATAGATTTTGCACTATTTTAGATTTTCATTTCGGGAAATAAATAAATAATTATTCCCCAACACAACTACACAAAATCTCAATGAAATACACAGAAATTGTTTATGGCAAAAGTGAAATATCCCAAAGGGTGTGAGTATTTTTGCAAGGTTTCTGCAAAGTAAATATAACTTTATGCCTCACTAAAGCCTGAACAGAAATAGTTAGAACAACAACATAAAAGCTGCCACTGAACTCCAACTACTCATCACCAACATAAAAAGCCAAACTGAACACTAACTAGTGAACTCATGAGTATCAGATCTCTCTCTCTTTTTTTTTTTTTAAGTCACTTTTTACATAGACTTGGAAGCGAATCAGTCTCTCTTTTAGCACGTTGGAAACCGGATGAGCGTCTTCGCTGCTACACTCCACACTGACCTGTGTGGCTCCCTCCTCTACTGTTTGCTTTAACACACTGACATCTTCTATCAGCGGCACATCTGTCTCCATGTCCATCGGACCGCCTGATCCTGGAGGGTCAATGCACACCAAAAACTGCACACAGGCACAAAAGACGAATAATAAGAGTCACTGGTGTAAGCTTGACTGAAACCTGCATGTTATCAATGCTTATGCGCCACAAAGTGACTTAGATTGCACCTAGATTGCATCTAGTCCCTCCTTGAAGACAAATTTGAGACTGTATCAGGTGAAGGGTCCGTGACTCCGGTCAAAATCAGAGCGAAAACGAGCGCAGCTTGCTTCGACCAGACGTCCGTCAAACTGCTGGTGTGTGTTCGTCTCACCTGTGGGTTGGACTTTGCGAGATTCTCTATCTTCAGCCACGCGTCTTCTCTCTCCTTCCATTTGCTTTTCTCTCTAAGACAACAAAGCGGTTCGTGAGCTTATTTCTCCAAACAAAGCTAGTCATGTTTTCCACTTCCGATTCCATTTCCAGTGATTTATGCATCTGCTTAATGAGGTCAAATTTAATGCAGCTACCCTGGAAATGTCAGCGCGACTCGCCATCGACTTACTTGCTTTTCTCCGCTTTGAACTGCTGGGTGCAGTCGTCAAACAGCTTCTGATTCATCTCCATAAAGAGTTTCAGAGCGTTGTAAATCAAGCCGTGGATTGTCCTGCGGGCACACAAACATTCCTGTGGCTCGCTCGTTTAGCCCACAACAATTAGGCGACTACAACACACCCCCGCGTACGCGGCACAGAAAACAACGAGCCCCGGACTCACTTGTTCCAGTGGGTCTTGGAGTTGCGGTAAAGGGCTGGAAACATGATGGGAAGGATCTTGGCGGCGTTGTCGCTGATCAGGCTCATGATGTACTCGTTGTTCCAGTAGTAGAGCGCGCGCTCGGCCACCTAAACAATAACAGTTCGTCCCACGGTTTACGTCACGCGAACAAACAAAAAGACGAAAACAAAGTAACCGGAGACGGCCGATGGAGAAAGGGAGCCAGCCGAACCTGAAAGTGTGGACTCGACACACACTTGGCGAGCTGCCTGAAAAGAGGCTCCATGACTTTGACGAACTCCGAGGGCTCGATGACGTCCAGGATCTCCTCCAGCTCATTGAGGAACATCACCTCCTTTGGACTGTGGGTCTTTGGCCAATATTTTAACAAAGCCATGACAGTCTGCATGGACACACACACACACACACACACAGCAGATTCACAGGGAGTCAGAAGAGCTCTGTTAATGAGGGCAATATAGTTACAAAGATCACACCCAGGACAGAGCAGCAACGCTTTCCATAAACCTTAACACGACTCTTATTTGGAGCGTAAAGCAGCGGAACAAAGATGATGTATTACAGACGATACGATGATCTGTTCCTGTAAAAACAATCTACAGTATTATTCTCATGTTGCCCACTTCTACTACGACAAGGGTCTAGAGTTGCAACTAACAATTAATTTAGTAATTTATTACTCTATTGATTATAGGAATAAAGAAATTGGTACAGACTACGTTTATTATTATTTTGTGCAAACATGTATGTATTTTTTGTACGGTTTTGGCTTAGTTACTGCTCTGAGTATGCTGTTCTTTCAGCATTTATATATTTATTTTTGGGGTTTATGATGTTGACCAATGTTAGAAGAATGGAAATCAAATTGTTTGACAGCATCTGCAGTATTTCAGCCAAAAGTTCCACTACAAAATTTGATACTCAACAGTTGAGGAAATTATTTATTTTTTTCATTTTTTAACTTCCTAGTACCCGTTCACCGTGTGTGCAGGGTGACCACGTGAATCTGTTGCCACACGGGCTTTTCAGCTGCAATCTTGCATTGCAATAAAAGAAACAAGAGCAGCCTCCCAATATTCTTTCACAAGATGAAAGGGTTGGGCTACACAATCACAGGCAGACCTTCAACAAAGCACAGAATCCCGTAAAATGTCCAATAAGAGCGTCTCTTCATAATGAAAACAGTGCCGAGTTGAGTCACCGTTTCTTGAAGGAAAAACTGCTGCAGAGTTTTACCCACAAAGCGAGAGCACGAGGGGAGGAAACGCAAAGCGGCACGTGTCGAAAAGCTAAACAAACAACTCGATACAGAGGCAACGAAGCGACGCATCGGCTTTCTGTTGGGTTTTGCGAGGTAGTCATCTTTAATGCACAGCACAACGTTGCTTCTGCGTGTAGCAGCAGATTCAACTACACTAAAAACGTCCATCTGATGAAGTAATACAGATTTTTCCCACATCATTGATGGTGGCCGATACGACGACCTTAGAACACGAAGGACTAGAAAAGAACAACAATTTGACAAATTGACAAGAGCTCTGTTTAGAGAAGGAAATTCTGATTTTACACCATTTATTTACAGCAACATTATATGTAATTTAAATTTTTAACATATAAACAGTATTTTAATTCCCTTTAAGCTGGTGGACATTTAAAATAATTACTAAAAATCTTAAATATTAATTGCCAAAACAACAACTATTGAAACATGACACATGGTATCCGACCACGTCTCAAAATTAAACGCTAGCCGAGACTAAACACAAACCATCTTCGCTGACGAGATTTAAAACACATTGCAGGTGAAGACTGCTGTGGCGTCTTTTTAATGAAACCCAAACAAGCAGGATGTCTGCGCGGCTAATTCGACTGTCGACACAAACGGCCCGACGGCATTAACGGGTCCGACCTTACCGGCTCTGTGAGGGTGCTGTCCTTCTCCAAGAACTGGACCACACAGTAGGCCAGCTGTGAAACACAAACACAAGTCTCACATCAGCCATCCTCTGAAGCGCAGCTAGCGGGAAACAGGAAAAGGTGTCGCACTGAGGGGGGGTACTTACCTGTGGGTGATAAACACTCAGAGATTTGACTTTGTGTAAAGGCAGAAGGACTTTCAGTAGAAAAATTTTGTGCTCTTCTTTCAGTGGCAAAGCAAATCCATTAATTATGCTGCGGATGAGGAAAAGTGGTCATTGAGAACACGCTCTGCAAATGGGATCATATCTAGAGTTTCGATTAAAATTTTTTTTATTCTGCTGCTGAAATAATAATAATAAAGAAAAAAAAAACGGATTCGATTCAGAACTCAGTTCTTCTTCCACATTTGGACATTCGAGAAGAGAAGCGTTATCTAGTTACTGCCTGTTTGTTCCTGCAACGGTACAAATGCTGATGTTGGCTTTAGATTGAGCCATCCGATAAAGGGCAATTTCACAACTTTTGTTTGGCATCCATACCAGCTTACGTCAGCTCAATTTAAAAATGTGACACATAAGACTTCTCCGTATGTTCCCTGGATTACCCCACACAAAGTACAAGTTAAATCACAGTCTCTGATCTGCGATATGTGGTCAGGAGTGTCAGTGATGTTTGCTTTTATTTTTAAATGACTGCATCTATTTCTAGGCACAGTTGGAATAGCTTGTGGTATAAGAAGTCACAGATAGACGACATTCAAAATATACATCAGTATAAAAAAAGATCTTTGTTTTTCAGAACTGGACAGCTTTATCAAAGTACAAGGACTCCTCATGATTCCATGCTTAATTTGTTTTAATCCCTTTATCATAAAATTATTAAAAAAAATAAATAAATGTTTTCTCCAATTACTTTGTCAAAATCAATGCCTTACCTGCCGAGTATTTCCAGTAGTTCTGCTATGCCGTTATGGCGCTCCGTTTCATAAATGAACCTAGGGAAGAACGCATGCTTTGACTGGACCGCCGACACTCACGCAAACGACAGCTTACGATCAAGCTCAACGACTAAAGCACACTCACGTATAAAATATGTTATTTATCTGTTTCCTAATGTACGCTCGCAGACCCAGGAACTTGCCGTAGATGCGATGCAGAGTGGTTTTTAAAAAATCTCTCTCTCTGGGATCTTCACTGTCAAACAGTTCCAAGAGCTGAAAGCAAAAGAAACATACAAATATTAGTAGAAATGACCTGACAACGAGCGTAATAAAAAAATAATAATAATTAAAAAAAATTGACATTTCCTCTTGACACTTTAACGTTGACAAACGAAGGTTCTCACCTGCATTACAAACTTCTGGTCAATATACTTTTTGGCAACATTAGGTTGGAAGTCTGGTGACTCTAGAAACCGTAGGAAAAATTCATACACCAGCTGTGGGAAGAGAGCAATGAGTTGACTTATTGGTTTCCAGTGGATATGAAAGCTTACTCCGGCTGTGTTTAGTGACTGTGTTGTTACCTGTAGATGTGGCCATGCCGCCTCTAGCGTGGGCTCATCCTCCTCGGGGTCAAACTCTGCACCGGTGGGGTTCGATGAGGGAGGCAACGTCCTAAACATGTTCACAGCAAACTGAGGGGAGCGGGAGGGGGGGGCAACAAAGAGGAAAAGCATCAACATTTGGACTTTATTTTTCACATAGTTATCTCCTAAAGAGCGTCATCACACCAAAAGGCTGAACCTGACCGATTGCATCCGTCAGTCTAACAGAAATCGATGCTGCGCTCGCACATTAACCTTTTCTCAATCCCAGCTTCACTCTTACTTTAGCTGACGTCTCGTGAACAAGGCAGACGTTTCTTTTGTTTGTTCGTTTGTTTTTAGCAAATTAAAAATCTGAAAAGTGTGGCATTTGGTGCAACCATCTACAGTTGCAGTAGTTCTCTTAAAAATCTTTAGGTCGTGCCTCCACTGCCTTTCGATGAAACTTCTCCCAATTCCAGCTCTAGCTCAATCAGACCAGATAGAGATCAGCTGAGATCATCCAGATAACATCTGATGACTGACTGTCGACATTAAACATGCGCTGATGTAAACCATTTAAAAGTAGCTTTGGGTGTTTAGCTTTGGGTCGGAGGCTGCAACCTTAGAACATAAAGAGCCATTTTGCTCTCAGGACAGCATTTAATTTCTATTTTTAGGCTTTAAAAAAAAAAAGAGAATAATAAAAGAGGACAGATAATAAAAATGAAAAGAATCAGGTTACAACCTAATGGCAAGGAAAACAGGTCGAAAAATCTGGAAAAAAAAACTAACAGGTAAAAACCTGCATCTGGCATTAAATCCATTTTTAAAAACAGTAACTGGTTCAGTTTAATTTTTAGCTAAAAGCTATTGTGGAAGCCCCTCACAGCTTGCAGACCCTTGGTTTAGGGCCATCAGAGCTCCAAACAGAAAACTCTGGTCACTTTGGACTTTTCCCAATGATGCAGAATTTTTGTGCCTGTCAAACTGCAGCCTTTTGAAAACCTGGAGATCGATAATCACCCTATACATACCAAACACAACACCTATTTCGCTAGCAAAAAACAACTGCAAAAATTCACCCCTAAACCACAGATTCCTAATGTGTTTAATAACCGTAAAGATAAACATTTGAAGGTCTTTTTAGGGTCTCAAACATGTCCTGAAAAAAGCACCAAGACCCCGGAGTGAAAACCACTTGGACAGCGTTAACATAAGAATACACACTTTATCACCATGAAGGAGTTTGTCGTGTCAGTCCACACTTTGATGATAAAAGCCACTAGAGGACTTCAAAAAGCCCTCGTCTTTAAGGGGGGGGTCAGACAAAAAAAAAAAGAGAGGCTGGCAGGAATAAGAGAACATTTCTATGCTGATTTGGCAGCTCGGCTGCATTTTCAGCAGCACTGATCAAATAGAGCCTCAACAACAGCGGAGGGGATATTTGCACCTTGATCATCTGCAGTTTACAATGTGGCACTGAGGCCACATTGTAAAATCCTTTGATTAACATCAAAGGATTTTTAATTTGGCTTGGGAAAACAAGTCGGGTAACGTGGATGCATCCTGACCACGACCCTGGAGGACCAGCAGGAGGGCGGCGAAAGCTAAGCCTGAATAAATGTTCAGAATCAGACCTACAGAAGGTTTAGCTGCAGATTTCGGGGTCTTTAAATGTAATGTAATAACGTAATTCCCACCAACCTCGTTATGATCAGAAGCGTTTTAACGTTTGAGGAGCTTGCGAGTTCAGAAATGCCCTAGCGACTATCGTGACTTAAAACTTTAAACAGACGTCAAGGCAAAGATAAACGGGTCCGTTGGAAGATACCGTCTGTATCTGAGCCTTTATCGTGTCATTCAGCAAAAAAAGAAGAAAAAGAAGTAGAAGCCACCTAGGATCTAATCTGTACTTTAGATTTTTTCAATATTAAGCCTGAAACACACATCTCCACATATCTCTGAGCTGATCAGACAGCAGAGAGATTACCACCCAGAGGGAGATATTATTGTTTCACACGACTTGCTTTATGGAAAACATGCCGTTTACCGGCATGTTTATGTGAGAAGCAATGAGTGGGAGAATCCTCGCTGTGATCTTTGTCAGTACCAAACACTAAATCTGAATCTAAGAAAGACCGACTGGTTTTTTTCCCCCTCAATTTTAGCCCTAATGTTTCTGCTCTGTTTATGCAGAGAAGGTGTAGAGCTTTATAGACCCTCGACCGGGGAATGAGATGAAAACATACTCAGAGAGGTCAATATGTTCTCAGTTAACATGATTTTAATTGTGCGGTAAATACGACAATCCCTAGTTTGAATGTTTGCAGTGTGTTCAATATCACTTTTCAGTACATTAAAATTGGAATAAAAAGAACAAAAGATTAAATATTCCTCAATTTAAAATAGTTCAGTATCGAAGCTTTTTTTTTTTTTTTCCCTGATTTCCATCCACTCTGGTCATTTCAAGTCAATCGATCAAAACACTTTGAAGCAAAACAAAATAGTGATGCATCAGGTTTTCTAAAGACACTTCCCATTTCAAAAGGTTTGGCAACAGGCCAAACTTTAGTAACGTGAGCGCAGCGAGCGAGCCGTTCATCACGCGAATCAAACGTGGGAACATGCTGGAAAAAGCTCTGCTGAACGTCCGAGCCCTTGGAGAAGGGCGAGCTGATGGAAAAACATCCACTATGAAGCAGCAAAAATGTTTAAACATTTTGGTAAAAACGAACCGTGGATAGGATGATTAGATAATTGTATTTAGGGAAATAAATCAGGGGCTCGTGTTTCCAGTTTTGAGGCTAATTTAAATGTAAAATCAGACTACAAGTCAACTGAAAACAAACTCTGATGAAATGAGGGCGAAAGAGACCAGGAAGGCAACTTTCTGGTTCAGAATAAAAACTTCCGTGCGTTAAATTAGGAAATATTTTCTTACTACGACTTCAGAGATAAACGGTACATTTAGCATAGACGTTTGCATCCATCTGGGGAAATTTTCTCCAGATTTTTGAACAGAGAACCTCAAGTCATTTGTGACTACTTTGACACTCACCATATGAACTACTTCTGGGTAGATGGGCTCTGTGATGACATTCCTGTTGTGGGTGATGTATTCCACCATCTCGCTCAGAGCGGCTCGCTTCACCTCCTTCCATTTTAGGTCGCTCAGGGGGTCCGAGACGAAGTCGAAGAGGACGCAGCACTGACGCAGCTTCTGGATGAACAGCTTCTCCTGCTCTGCTGGGGGAACGTCTAGGAAACACAAAACAGACGGGGAGCTGAAGCGAGCTGGACTGCCAATTCTTTAGTGGAGGAGACAAAAATCAACAACAACAAAGTTGCTGCACAACACAACATATAAAGCAGTTAAAAATGTTTAAGGCAGTGAAGAGCGACTATGAAGATAAACATCCATCAGAAAATGCCTTGCTGGGCAAGAGTTGAGCAGGAAATGACTTGCATGCCGACTCCGTGATTACTGCCAAAAATCAAATGTGAATGCTAAATCGAACATTTAGCATTTCAAAGACGGCTCCCGCCACTACATCAATGATGCAGAGGATCCAAGTCATGGTCCCTGGGGAACATGAGGGCACACCTGTCCACATATTATAATTAGCATAATTAACTGTCAGTTTGAACACACAAAAATGATTTCAGCTTTGAGAAAACCTCGACGAGTTGAGCTGAACTATTCCGGTCGAATCTACGATTGAACATTGGGGCCAGAATACGACTTTTTAATTTTTCTGATCCTGAGAATGAAGTCATAGTAGTACGACAATAAAGTCAAAATAACGAGAATGAAGCTTTAAAATTAGCAGAATAAAATCATAACACTAGAAGATTAAATAATAATTTGAGAGAATGACAAATCCTAAATAATAAAAAAAAATAAATAAAAATTGAGGAATGTTGAACATGTTGTGAAGTTATACTTTCCCATCGGTTTTACTGATAGGATAATGTGACATCTTTTAACAAATCACCATCAAATTATTTTCGGCAGCGGGACTTTGAAACAATTGAACAAACGACTGAGAAAGATCCACAGACTCAGCTACTCGCGCTCATTAAACAAGTTCTGTCTCGTAATTTAAGGAATGTCCTGTTAATATTATGACTGTTATTCTCATAAATAAAGAAAAATTCTCTTAGTCTGGCCCCAATAATTAGAAGCAATGACTGAAATCAAAGACACTTTTTGAAAATATTCTCTCTCATTTGCAATGTCATTTCTGGAAAAGAAATGAGGAAAAAAATTAAAATTGATGTGAAAAAAAAAACAATCTGATTTTATTTTTAAGTCATACCACCGAGTATTTAGGAGAGCCTGTATAAGTCTTCTATTGAAACATTATCTCCTATAAGAGGAAAAAGCAAAGCAAGGGTTTCAACAGTAGGGAGAAAAAAAAAAAAAAAACACACACTTAGTAATAAAGCCACAGGCCTTGTCCATCCATCCAGACATGTTCAAAGCAGCTCTAATGCACCCTTTCACCTTCAGCTGCACTCAGAACCAAATAAGAAGGGTCCTGTGCAGCAACTGGACTGACCTGCAGCACATTTTGAAAGACAGCAGTCAGACTTCACTTCTTAAAGCAACGACTGCATGTCGCACAAAAATCTCATTCATTCCACCAACAGTTAGGAGCGTAAACACACTGTTGCCGTCACAAAGCAATTTGGCACTCAAAGCACACATGGTGAGAGGCACAGACACAGTCTGCCAATAAGCAAAACAACGTTTAGAAAATGTCTGTAGCAACAAGTAAATGCTCAAATGGCATTAAAAAAAAACAACACACACACACACACACCAATGAATGAGCTACAAGCAACAAATAGTGCCACACAATTCCCTCGCCTCCAACACGGCGGGATAAGAGACGTAAAAGATCACAGCATGAAACCTGTCCGTGGAGCAGCATTAATCACTTCATCGTGACTCAGTTCCTCCTTAAACAGCTGCATGAGTGTAATTTGTCGCCATGGTGGCCGCAAAATGGAGCCAACACTTAGGCCCGGTGGGTGACCACGCTTAATCAGAGATGCATGTCGGCTACGGCTATCTTGCACTACGGTCACACGGCGCTGACTTGCAGACGCAGTCAGACGAAGACGTCAGATGGCGAGAGCTGAGGCGTTTGGTTTTTAAGAGAGTCGTTTCTACGATTTTCACAAATTGGAGATGAGTTGTACATGTTCATTAAATCATAGGTCAAGTTTTTTTTTTTTTTCCATGAAAAAACTTGACCTAAACTGTTTTACACCTTAAAAACAATTAATGCAGAAAACAATCATAAAATCGTCAAGCAAAAACAAATCAAATGTCCATCAATGTTCCATTTAATAATAATCAAAAGGAAACTCTAAACAGGTGGGATTTTAGGCTTGATTTAAACTGGCTGAGTGTTTCTGCATCTTTGCAGTTGTCTGGAGGTTTGCTCCAGGAAGTTTGCATCATGATTTAAATCAAAAACAACTTGAGAGTTTTTATCTGGATGACAGATGTAGATGAAAACTACAATGTTTTCTTTGAAAATGCATCTCTTACCAGCAAAGGTGGAGAAAGCCAGGGTTATGATGCAAGTTCAGAAAAGCAAAGCAAAGCAAAGGAAAAAAAAAAAAAAACACCTAGTAATGATCAGATAAGTCTGTTTTAGGAGATGACGTTTGTGCAGACAGTTTCAGACTTGAATGTTGATTGTAGATAATTTTAGAAACAAGACTTTCCTCAACATTACATTACCCTTTGATTTTGGGTGTTTACCACATGATGAGTAAGCACACAAATAAATATAACTTAATTATTTGAGGGTAGAATTTCTGCATAAGCTTCCTCCTTTCCTCCCTACAATCTGATACCCTAGCAATGCAGAACCACGGCTTTCTGTCGATTTCACCGAGAGGTTTTTATGCAAATGAAATACGTTGACGAGATCAGAACACCAGTGCCAGTACAAACAAGCGAGTGTGATTGTTTATTTGTCCCATGCTCTTAAAGCAGAATGACATGTTTGTGAAACGATTAGCTAGAAGACGCGAACAAAAAAACGGTTTGAGTTGACGCTAAGAAAAAAAAAAAAAAGAAGAAAAAAGAAAAATCTAGAAACAAGTCAGCAGTTACCAGCAACAAAACAGGATCCATGTAACCACACCGCAGGATAAAAAGCTAGGTCTCGGCTTTAGCAAGCACTCTCAGAGAACTGCAGCGTTTTAAAACTGCGCTCGAAAAGACACATTTTGAATATTCCGCATTAGAAGCTTTCCAGATGTGAGGCAATTGGTTTTCAGCTGGACTGTCTGTGACCTGTGAATGGCCAATCATGCCGAGATATCCATTTCTATGCCGGTTAATTATACATGAAAGCCACAGGAAGATAAGATCGTGTATGCTGTAACAGGAACAAAAGCACCACAAGCAGGCTGCTCGAAATGAAAATCCAATCCTCAGGCCGAGTTCCAAAAATAAAAAAAAAAAAGATATTCAAGGTAAATAAGCAATGAAATAGTAGCACTTTTTCCCCACATGCATGAAGTTGATGATTCTTGATTAAACTGAAGTAATCAAAAATGCTCCCCCGTTCACAACATGCATCAAAACTAACAACTCCCATCCAGCATGTACTTTAAAACACGAAATTAAAAAAGTGAAGGAGACACGCTTTACTGCACAAACAGGAATAAACAACAATCATTTATGTAAAATGAACACAAGTTGTACTTTTGTGAACAGATTGACTTAAGGAAAATGAATACATGTCAAACTACTTCCAGTCTGGCTTCGTGTTTGCTTGTATAAATGGTTAATCAGACCTCGGCCCGTTTACCGGCCCAGACCCACAACATCTATCGGCTCCAGTTACACAACAGCACTAGGGTTTCTGAGCCGCCCTAAAATATTAAGAGACATGCTGTGCAACTGCAGACTTCACACACAGGCAACACTGCATGGCTGGGAACATAACCTTTACTCTTCTAAAGACTCCAGCTTGCACACAGGAAGCCAGTTGTAAACAGAGTTTGCTTTAAGAGCCGCCCTCTGAAAGTTTGATCAAACTAATAAAGCGTCACCACACAGCCTTGTTTTTTAAATGCTAGCGCAGGCTAAGCGTGGAAGAGGAGGTGTTTTTGTGCTGATAAATGTCAGGAGTAGGCTCGAGTTTAAAACACTCGCTGATCTCCATCAGTAGGTAAAGGAACTTGGGCTTGCAGGAGGAATACAGATATAGTTACAAAACCCACTAAATGTGCAGCAGCAGCAGCAGCGACACTCCAGCAACCTGCGAGTGTCAGATTACAGCAGATATACAAAACACTGTACATTACGGACAGACTCAATCTGAAAGCAGGCTTTGACCCAACTTCCTACACATCAATAGTAAAGATGGGGGAGGGGAGATGCAGGCAAAACTATCACTCTTTCACTCTCTCAGCGACTGAAACGAGCCGTGTAACGTTTTTGGCGAATCCCTTTCGTGTTGGTATACAAACACTACCACCTGCTTCCTCCTCCAAACACACTCCTGCCAACAACAACAAGAACAAACAAAAAAAAAAATAAATAAAAAAATTCACAGTCGCCTTGACTACAAATGCTGTTTCTTGCATCACAAGAGTTTATTAGGGAGGGCTGTATGCCTACATTTTTGCAAGTTTCCTCTTGAAATACAAAAACATAACAAAACAGAGCAGATTTGCTCTTCTCACCTCTAAAATGCATCAGGGCCGTAGGCTGGAAGGGCCCGTTCGAGCTCGGTGTGTCCACAACCATCCCGGTGGCAGTGCTAGTACATGCCAACATGAGTGAGCCGAGGCAGGAGGCAGGGAAGAACAGGGCAGCCCGGGCTAAGGCGAGGAGCCAGCCTCCATTTTAGCACCAATGCTGAGCAGAAAATGAAGCTCCCCTGCCGCTGGAGGGAACCAGGTAGTTAGTGACGTCATGCCCGACTGCTGCCACCCGATTGGCCGGCTGCAGTCACATGGGTGGGGCCGTCAGCATAAACAAACACGAGGGAGGGGACTGACTGGTGGACCGAAGGGGAAGGGGAAGGCCTGCTATTGTGATGGGGGGGGGAGAGAAAAGAGCAAGCTACATCTGTCAAGAGTTTTAAAGCACAGAGAAACTTCAGCCTGTTTAGTTGTTTATGCATAAAATAAAGATAAAAATTTTCCATTCATTTGAAGTTTCTAATTTTTAAAAAAAGTGCTGAATGTTAAACTTCAAACTGTTCAACTGCTTTTGTCCACCAACATTAAGAACAAACAAGGAATCCACAGTGTTTGTCCACACAAGTCCAGACTGTTTAGCTTGAATCAGGAACCTGCCCGGCTGTTCTTCAGGATCACTCCCAATATGCGCAGTTCTATATTTATGCAGAGTTCATTCACACGTCTGTTTGATCTTGCGCGATAGATGGCTCATCAGGAACGCGGCCTAAGCCCAGGTGTGTGTGTGTGTGTGTGTGTGTGTGTGTGTGACTGAGAAACAGGAAGGCAGGAAGTCTCATTTCAAGCAGCACAGGATGTGCATGTACACTTAGCCGCACTCTGTCTCAGCGGCAGCGAGGACAAAACCCCTGCACTGTACGGCTGTGCAGGAAAAGGGCAGGTCTGACAATAATGCAGACGGTTCAAAACTGACAAAAGCATTCCCGCAAACAGACAAGGTGACTGAAACAACAACTCAACCAACACCTAGACAACATTGTATAATCTGCACCGCGAGCGTCATAAACACACAGTCATGCATGATGCAAAGAGGGAACCTTGATTTTAGTCTTTTGCGTTAGAAGTAGTTACTGTGATTTATAAAATTAGCTTCAAAAAACACGTAGTGCGTTCAGAAATAACTGGCCATTTTAGGAGGCATATTCTTATATTTCGGTTTCACTTTTGACTTGAGATCAATAAAAGGGTGATCCGGCTAAGGTTGGGTTTAAGAATTAAGCATATAAACTTTACTTGTATATGCATGGGGTGGGATAACAGCCCCATGATATAACTTTGACTAAAACATGTCTCTCATAAGCCAGGTAGGGTGCACAATATATCAGCAATAAAATGTTGGTAAACCCAATAAGGAAAACTGGGATGGTATATTTCCATCTTGTTACACATTTCTTTGTTTCGGGAGGGCAGGCAGGGTATTTGTTTGGTCATGTGATAGTGATGCAGCACTATGAACACTTTTTCACAATGTTGAAAGGGTAGGTAAATATAATAGAAATGCTATCAGTAAACATCGTTTATGTACCCATTATAATATCAGTATTGAAAGCCTGTATCGGTCTACACTTTCATATTAGTCCATCCCTAATTGGGGGGGAAAAAAATGCAGTAGGCCTATTTCAGCCAGCTCAATGACTGTGTGCAGCAACAGGTGGGGGAGGCGCTGCAGTGGTGCTAATGTGATTCATTTAATCTCCTCCTGCTTATGATATGCTGGCACTTTATCAAAACAAAAGCCCCTCTTAGGACTGCTGAGATTCAATCTGTTTATGTAGGGCGGTAAGCGGAGGGTGTAAAGACACAGGGCAAAAGGTGAAGAACATATGTGGAAGTGGTGCCTCACTTATCTCTGCAATATTCAGCTTACTGCAACCAAGTCTGTTTGCTACTCAAACTTTCACAGTGTGGGATCTCAAATCTAAAGCAGAAGTATGACAAACATGTAATTGAATACCTAATCTTCTGCTTTTTCCCATTTTGTGCAACACAGATGTATCTAAAGTCATCTATAGCTTTCGGTAAGGTATAAATGGCTCAATATTTGGAGGCGTGGCCAAGCCCGACATAATGGCTTCAATCACTTCCTCCGCTTCTATTGCCAAACTACAACCATAGATAGATTACAATCAAAAACCGTGCAGACGTTATCATTCACAACTCCTCTCTCTGTTCGCTAATTAGCCTGATTGAGATTCAACAGGACAAATTGAACTCAATGGGAGAAATAACAGAAATTGCACTGAAGGGACATGAGAATCAAGTAGAATCGGAAGACAATTGCACAAACAATGGCTGAATTAAAATTAATGATCCGTAGCCTTTTTCTGCGTAGAAATGCTAGAATTTGTTATTACTATTTGTGTACCTTAATCAAGCTGATAAGGTACAAGAATAGCTTCAAAACGGAGATAAAATTTAGCAAAAGCAGGTTAATTTTAGTTTGTGTGTTCTGAGTAAACATGTGTTTTCATTTTCTTAATCTTATGTAACTTCTAAAAAGAAACAGCTAACCCTAACACGTTGCGGCTCTTATGAGGGTTTGTACTTCTGCTTTAGAAGGGCAGGTGGTGGCTCGATTGGGTAAAGAGGAGATGTGAAATTTGACAACAAATTCTGACAGGTCCAGGGTATTACAAACGCTGTTTTTATTACACAACAATAAATCTGTAAATCTGTAAAGTCTTAAAGTTTTACCTTTAGATACGTCACTTAAAATTGTATACATCTATCATAAAGTAGTCAGAGAAGTCCAAAACTCAGTGCAACTGAATCTGAAACTAAGACGGAGCAGTTTTAACAGTAATGAGGTCAAGTCTTATTCAGAAAGCTATTTTCATGCCATTCTGCTTCCTGGTTGTTGTCCAACAAGGCAACTCAAGTTAACCAGAACATACCCACACATTAATCCTTCAAAACGTGTGTCCAACATATGCATTCACCAGACTGGAGTTTTCTGCTCTTTGTTCCTAAAATAACACACGAGTGGCTCTTTTACAGGTCTGCTGATCTTCAATGTCACAATCCTCTAGATGTGCTCAAGGCTCTGATCTATTTAGAGAAATAGACCAATCAACACGGCCACGAACACAGGTTCTCTTCAACAGTGGCTGAACTTCACGTTCCCCTCAGCAGTTCTGCAATGACCCAAAAGACATCTGGATTTATCCACAATTATCTGATAACACACAGCACTGGGTTCAAATTAAGAGTCATATGCTCAAATAAAAATTATTTTTTTAAATGTGTCGAAATCAGGTTATCTGCAGCAGACAGAGGTGAAATTTTATCCGTGAATCAAAATGTTGCAAATGCTGAATTTGATGATGCCATGACCCAACAGTAGGCTCCAATGTGTGAGAGAACCTGATACTTCAAGTGTCATCCATGCAAATTCTGCATGACAACAATAGATTTGGCCTGCTGAATGGGCTTTCACCACCTTTGGTGTTCATGTTTGATGTTTACATCTTTAACCAGGTTTGGTGTTGGTGTTGTGATAGAGGAAAAGAACGAAAAGAAGCCGGAAAATGAAGGTAATCGTGTCGCAATTAATTTTTTTCCCCTAATATTTTGAAGCCATAAATTATAGTTTAATTTCATTTTAGTTCACTTTTCTTGGATTTTTATTTTAAAAAAATCTTTATTGGCACTTCATCTATAAAACTTGATTGCATTTATATAAAATAATATTGTGAATTATAAGGATTATCCAAACTACTGTTTTTTTTTCTAAGAGGAAAACATTACAGAGTAATCATCAACTAAAAAAAATTGCCTATTAATTTTTTTTAAAATAAATATGTTAAACTTTAAAACAATGTATTAGATGTAAGTATTTTGGAATAATATTTTTTTTCATGTAGACAAAAAAAATAAAGTTGTGAAGTTGTGATTTTTAAGAAAACCACAACTTCCTTCAGATCTGTTTTAGCAGATCTTCCTGCCAGCCAATAAAAAAAAACATTAATTACAGAAAAATTGCCTAAGATATTTTGAGATGTAAAAATAAAACTGTTCAGGCCTTTTCAGTCACTGCCTTAGTTTTGTCCCCTACTTTTGTACATGCTGCACAGATTGTATAAAAATTTAATTTGATAGCTAAAACTCAAAAATGTGGCAGCATGTTATCTAAAATAGAAACTCAAACATGGAGGAATCCTCTAGGCCAGCAGGTGGCACCAAACCCTTTCAGACAGACAATGCATGTTGTAAAACTCCAGCCTGGCAGGAGCTAAAAGATGATTTTTGCCCTGAGACACATTCACTGGCAACAGCAAGCAAAAGAGGTGGCACGTTGAAAATATTTATTTCCAATTCCCACAACTTTACAACACCCTTATTTTAACAATAAAACTGTCTAAAACTGTTGGGGGTATAGATTCTTAATCTGAAAGCAATTGAAATGTGCTTCTTTTTTCTTTTCTTTTTTTTTAAATGCACGCATGGGAAGGCTGTTTGTTTTGGCCGGGCCTCAGCAGCGTGGCTCTGCAGGACAGGCCTGTGGCCATGTGTTTCTATCACAAGGTGGTGAACATGCCTGGAATGAAAACAGGCCAAGCGAGGAGCCTGTTTAGACAGGACCAAGTGATAACATCTACTGGGACACTCTGGGATAATGTTTTGCAGAATGTTATCAAAGCTAACACTGGGGTGTGGGAAGTGCGCGGGCTTATCAGAAATTAAGTTATGCTCATTGGTTTCTTGACACAACACAAATGTAGCAGCGTGACAAAAGACAAATATAGATGCCTTCTTACTGACAGACTCAACTGGCCTGTGCATGTGATAGGTGCAGATATTTCCAGAAGACTGAAAGGAGCCTAAATTGTGCAGAACTGCCAGAGTTGAAGTTGTTCTGCAAGACGGGTGACAACTTTCATCTCTGAGCCAAGTCTTTCCAATCGAGAAACACTCAGGAAAAGGAAATGAAAAAAGAAAAATCAGTCTTTAAAGAAATCTAAACTTTATGTAATTGTACTTAAAGCCAAGAAAAATAGAATCTTTTTTTTTTTTTTTTAAATGTGGGTGACACCAAAAAGTGCCTGTGAAAACTCATAAAAAGCTCCCCTCCCCTCTTTAAAACTGCAGCAAGAGGAACTAAAGTTTAATTAGAGCCACTTAACATTCTGTAGTATACTGTTTTATTTTAAGGTTCCAGTTCTGTAAAGACAGGCTCCGTTCAAAAAAAAAAAGAAAAAAGAGAGAAAACGTTCCGCCTGTAAAGATGTTTATGAAGAAGGGCAGCTGTTCACCGCAGTAATCTGCAAAGTTCCAGTCAACACACTTCAGCGTTCACCTGCCCCACAGACTCAGCAACGCTTGAACTTTGAACAACTTAAAAATGTAGAAACTTTCTGTCTTTGAGAGAACATGGAGAATTATTTCCAACAAGTCACAGTGAGCAATCTTGGTAGCAACTTCTTTGCTCCAAACATCTTTCTTAAGACATTTTTGAATACACAAGTCAGTTGATACAGAAATCAGTTTTTGTTTTTCTGGGAGGGCGGAGTTCCCCCCACCCCACACTTTTTTTTTAAATGTAACACTTAAAAAACAAACAACATAATGCAGGTTCTTTGAAAGAGGTAATACGACCGAATCAAGCAGAAAACAAGAATTTTAGAATTATACTCCTTCCTGAACAAAAGCACAAGTGTCTCTAAACCTTTGTGTGGTTTCGTTAATAAAGGAAATGCACCATGGTAATGCTTTGCGAGTATTCTGATAAAAAAATATTGGAATTTTTAGTAGGAAATAAATATCACCAATCAATTGCAAATTGTTCAGAGTAAATTTCTAAGCTAACTGACTGATGCATTTCTAATTTTTATGAAAATTACATAAAGTATTGGGCTGTTCAACATATTTTCTTTCTTTTTATGTACTATTAAAAAAGTACATAAATTCAAACTGAATTGTAATAAAAATCTAACTTCTGATATTTTTTCAGTGTTTATCAACAGGAGTAATGGCAGGGCTTCCCCCAGTGTATTATAAGCCTGGCGGGCCACCAGGCTTTACTTCTGCACCCCACCATGCTAAGCACTGCTTATTTAAGTCTTTTTAAAATGTTTGCATTTTTTAAGACTTTATAGTTGGTATTCAGGTATTAATCTTCCAATCTTTAAATGACACATAATCATAAAGTGATATTTTCACATTTCCTGTCAACTTTAAACATTTTTTTAACTCAAAAACCCGACGGGCCGCTGGATGAATGACTGCCCTAGCGCCCAACCACTGGGATTAGCTAGTTTTCTGGGGGAAACCTTGAATGGCATTATATAATTTCTTATAACTGGAGGAAAAAAAGCATAAATTATAATAAGAACTAGTGATAATGTCATCCTGTGATAACATCTGAGTAATTCTAACAGCCTGTAGGATGCAATTGGCCCATGAGATCTGCAATAAATGTTTCCAAAATATAACTGAATACGATTACTGTTCATTATTTAGCAGCACAGTTGCACTACTTTAGCTGTGGTAGAAATGTTTTGTTTTATTTTTAGAGCCTTTATTTTTGCATCAGACGTTCCGGCTGTGGGCTGCACAGTGGTTAGTAGCATGATACCCAACAGCCAGAAGCTCCTGGGTTCAACTCAACCATGATTGTGTTTATGTGTGTGTGTTTGTTTGTCCTGACAAACAGGCCGGGGTGCAGTTACCAGAACACTAGCTCTATCCGTTTGTTTGCTTTCGATTATTTCTAAAGCACTGGTAAAGACCGGGGACAGAACTGGTGTGTGTATTCATGCGTTCATAAGCAGACGCATGCCCGGAGGCCTTATGGCCGTGTCTGCTCCTTACTGTCCCAGCTAGCGATAAGCCGACCAAGGGCTTTAGCATCTCAATATACACCTAGACAGTTCAGAGGAATAAGACACAAGGACTAGTGGCGCAGTTGGGGAAAACATCTTATCCCCCTATCATCTGAAACACCGTCAAACGCCGCGAACATGGAATTAAAGCTTTATCTCTGGATTACTACTAAATATAGACACTTGGGTTAAATCCAACACAAAATCCATGCCATGTATGTCCTCTGTTTCCACGTATTGCATAACGCCATGTCCAGCTTAGTATTAAAATGCGGATGAGGAAGCATCGACGGATGTCCATGGATGGTGAGAGAGGGGACAGAGTAAGCAAATAAAAAAAACATGTTGAATGTATGCTTTTTGGTAGGCATTGCAAGGATTACATGCGTGTGTACATACTGGAAAAAAAAATATATATATAGATATATATATATATATATATATATGAGAGGAACATAAGCATATTTCATACTTAATTAACCACAGCTGAATGCTTGCAGACACCAAGCGAGAAAGCAGAGATAATTGCAGTTAAATACCTTTGAAAGCGGGGAGTTTCTGCAGCTCCCTGCTGTTGCTCAGGCTGAAGCGAGAGGAGCTTTGCCTCTTGTCCTTTTTGACAGGTGTCTGGGAACCTGGCTGCTTCCCCTTTAGCAGCTGAGTGGTGGGAGGAACACTGTTGCTCGTCTTCCTGTTGGAGCTCTGCAGGACCAGGAGAAAAACCAGCGTCTCTTAAACGGAACAATGCAAGGCTACGCTAAAACAGAGGTGGATGAAGTGGGAACAATGTGTACGAACTTAAATGTGAACATAAGAAAAAATAAGTAAATATACACGTCTAAAGCATGTAGCAAAAGACCGGTACATTTAATCATAACCAACTTGTTGCCTCCTACTCAACAGGAAGTCATATACCATAATTTGCCATATATATATAGACATTAATAATGAAAGAATATAAAATAAAATAAAAAGGTCCAATGGGGGGTAAAGAGCTCTGCTAGTCATCTGAGCACGGTGACATGCGAGGCTGTGTCTGATCCTGATGTTGTGTCACCTGAATGCACAGCATTTCTCCCAGCCGGTCCCGAATGCCTGCAAGGGATGCGTTCGACAACACGCTCCTCCCTGACGGCTCAGATCAGGCTGCAGCTGATGCAGCTGTGGACCTGTCTGTCGTCTGAGTCACAGGGGATTTATCACATTCATTTAAGACCCGGCTAAAATTGGCCGCGCAAGAACAGGAGCACAGTCCTTGCCATTTAGAAAGACATCTGGTGAAGCTGAAATGAAATTACCCAGTTGGAATTTGTTATGAACTGGACTGGCATTAAGATCCATCCATCCATATCACTGAATTGGATTGGATTTGCTATTTTTTTTTTTCCCCCTCTAAAGTGCCTTGAGACCCATGTGTTGTGAATCAGCACTGTACGAATAAACTGAGAATAAATTCAAACACACGTCGTAACAGACCTTGAACGAGACAGTCAGGCCATTTTTTTTTTTTAAAAGAAGAGCTGCTGTGTTTTTCATAGATGAGCCGTTTGGGAGGGCTAAAGAAAAATGTTTTACTAAGAGCGTCATAATGATAGAAAATTGTAAACCAAACTCCACTTGCATTTAATGGACACACTCAAATCATTTCGCAAATTTCCCATTTTCTTTAGATTTAACTCAACCGGACGTGAAAAAGTGAAAGCCTAGTGCGCATTAAGTGTACACTATCAAGTATCAAGGGCAACAGCGCAGTAAGTTGTTGAAACATTTTATTAAATGTGATCATTTAAGATAATTTGAAATGATACAATGAATTACTAAACAGTAACATTAAATATTTTTGTCTCCGTTTATTGACTTAAAATGTATTCATTACAAGTTAATTGCATTATATTAATATCCACAGAGATAAGTATGTATATTTTTATCCATTTAATAATTCATTTAGATGAAAATATTAGAGTAAGAGAGATTGTGGGACCTGTGCATTCTATATAACATAGTTCTATGCTTAAGTTCGGACATTCTAAATTTATTTTTTTCCCCTAGAAATCAACTCATGTAAAAGAGGAGACATTGCTACTGATTTTGATGACTAGAATGCTAATAGTTTGTTGGCATAGTTTGTATTAAAGCGTGAAAATAAAATCACAATAAAAGTCACCTTCAGATTCCTTGCTATTAAAAATGCCGACAATGTTTAAGAGGCATAAACGCAGTAAAAGTAAGGCGGAGATACTTCTAACGCCACTCGGCAGCAGGTTTTTTTTTTTTTACGGCAGCTCTACTTTGGACTTTATAACTGTGATCGGAAGAGTTTCTGAGGAAGTTTTATCCTGGCTGCAAGAAGGAGGAAACTGCATGAATAGTCCTCTATCTTCCTGCAGCAACAAGCTACCAAGCAGTCAAATTAACATTTAACTACAATTAGCTAGAAGCCTGGCTTCTTCAGAGTGATCTAGTGTGTCTGCTTAACTTGCTACTAAGTCGTCAGACGTATTGGACTACAGAACTTGTTTGCGTCTATTTTCGGCAGGGCAATCAAAATAATTAAAAAAAGCTAACTTATCTGCTCAAAAAAAAACAACATAAATCTTAATACTGGGTGCATTATCTGTTCAGAGTGTAGGCTGCAAATAAGTCTTCCATGAAAGATCGGTAATTCCGAAGACATTTTTAGTGAGAAAATGCAGAAAAATATTACAACTATTTACACTGATAATATTAAGTGTAACATTTTAGCTAAAAATAAACCCTTAACTTTGAAGAATGTTCAGACATAAATCATAATACAATTTTTTTTTCTTATTTTTTAATACTTATCTATCATATACTTCACTCAAGTGGTGCTCTTGTTTTTTATTTTTCAATTAAAATTTGTTTTGATATTCAAGTGTACACAACGTAAGTTGTTAATATAGCACAAACTAATTAGAATCTGTTTTAAAATGCTCTTTGACCTTTTAATGATTAGTGAATTACATAAAATTGTGATTCTGCGAAAATGGATCAAGTAAATATTTTCACCATCTGACTGAGCCTTAGCTCCAGACAACATTAGAAATAATTTGTCTTACAAAAACTTCCAAATACAGATTTGGAGGCTCCACACACGAGCGATATGCTAGAGAATCGGATCACGTTTTAACTGCAATAGCAGCACCATGTTGCCTTCAAACAGCAATAACCTTATGTTAATGGCCGCCCCCTCCAACAGCTAGCTAAACATTGATAGCCTCTTACATTCAACAGTTGAAGCTCTAATTCGTACAACTGTTGAGATAAACAGTCTGCTACTGAGAACAGCTGAAACAATGTGAGTAATTTGAACAGCTGCTCCAAAAACATTCACAGTGAAAAAAAAAAAAAAAATCATGCGTCTTAAACGCTTTAACTCATCTGACAACCTATTGTTCAGTAAAACTAGTCAGCAACCTGACGGTCTTTATTTATAGAGGGCTTTTCATACTCGATACGGGCGACACTATGCGCTTTACATATACAAAAACTGGAGGTAGTTTTTGCTTTTGGCAGGCAAAAGAAAAAGAAAATAAATTATTAAAGAATGCATGGTAAGTCTGTAATCAAACTTCTTAAGCCACATTTCTTGTGTCCTAGGTTTGAACTGAAGGTAATATATAAAACAGTACATTTTAAGAATTTTTTTTTTTTTTAAATCTCTATAGATTGAGAAAGTTAATCATGTAGATATTGCATGGTTCTAACTTGAGAACAGATCAGGAAATAAGTATATTTTTCCAAGTGAATATTCTAATCTTTAATTTGATGTGAACATTTGCTAATGTTATCTCTTCCATGAAGTTCCCTTCCCCATAATAAAACAATCCTTGTGTTTAAAAAAAAAAGGGTGGGGGGAATTGGTTTCTAATCGTGCCATTTCAAAATAAGACGTTTCAGAGCTGTGCACGCAGTACTGCAACATTGTGAAACTGTGGTGTTTTTGCTCGGGGTCAACTTACTGTCAGTCTCATACCAGCCCACGTGTTGTTTCAAAAATTAGACTTTACCATTAATCTTGGTCTGTTATTATATGGAGAAACCTTGACATCATTAATAAAAGGTAGCAAGAGTTAGAACAATATTATTTCCTGCGTTCAGGGGCTATTTTTCAGCTGATCAAAACCAATTATAAGTTTTTAACTTTAAATTTCCAACACATTTACATATTTGCCAGACAAATGCAATAACGTGATGATCCATTTTCAGAGGGATGTGAACATTCAAACAGAGTGGGGATTGCTCTGATTTACCTCATGCTCGATATTTTCCTGTCCTCCACCTCCACTCTTCCCCACTTTGCCAGACTTAGGAGACTCCTGAAGGAGAAAGATTAAGCTGAGTCCAACTCGTTTTAGCGAGTAATGTGAAGCATTAGGGAGCAGACAAGGCTGCCCACCCAGCCACATTAATGTTTAAATCCGCAGTTAGCTGGCTATCGTTACTTTACAGTCATTATCGTTCACACTGCATCGATGAAATAGTCAACAATTAACGCATAAATACCGCAAACAAAACTAAATGAGCGCTTTACTCAACGCGCAAACCACTTTATTGGAACAAAGCAACGCGAAACATTCAGCAGTGCTGCTAGTATGTTGGCAAGATAGCGGCTAGCCAGAAATGACTGGTGCTTGGCTAAGATGATGGGACGTTAACACTAATAACTAAACGTCCAAATAGCACCCGGTTTATCTCTAAATACAGTAATATACACTTCACGTGTAGTTCATTCCCTACAGACAAAACCTGTAAAATGATCCCAGACTTACCTTATCTTTTTTGGGTTTATTCGGCATTGTACAAGCGTAGCCGCCCTTGCTCCCCTCTCGGATAATCCACAACCAAAACCTTGACAACTCTCCGGGCACTACACTGCAAGGCGGTTCAGACAGTACTCACGCCGCGATTGGCTGTTGGTTGTCAGCTGACTCACGCGCCTAGTACAGACAGTTTCTGAGAGCCCCCTGCCGGTGAAAGTGTGCAAGTACATGACATTAAATAGCAGAGGAGCAGCCTGCCAGGCTGGTGCAATTAAAATTAAAGGTTAATGCTAATAATGTGACCTTGTTCCTCTCCTGGTTGTTTATATAGGAAAATAAAGGAAGAAATAGTTATCAATAATTCACCCAGTTCCTCTAGAAGTACTGCTTCATAAAAAAGTAAATCATGCAGTTATGATTTATTAGTTTATTGGGAGGCAGTGGTTCTGCTACATCTTGATAATGCTTTAAAACTCAAATATAAATATGTAAGACGTTAATATGCTTCAACTACTCCCAATTTATGTGTACTTTTTATTTCTAATAAAATATATTTTTGTATAGATGTTTGCTTTTTAATGGTAGTTAGTTAATAAACTGAGCAGAAAACAACCAAAGCCATTTTAAAAGCAATGCCCTTTCTACAAAATAGTGGAACGCATTTTGACACCACAAAACACCTTTGATATTTTTCTCCCTACAATTTCTCTAGATCATTTTTTGTAGCTCAAATATGAACAGGCCCATATGTTTGCATTTGATTTAACCGAGCTTCACGCTCTAGATTTAAATAGATAAGAATTTTTAAGTTTCCATTAGCATATTTCCTATTATGTAAACCCAGCCACAGTAGAGCATTAATTCAGCTTCACTAGGCATGTTTCAGTTTCCAGAAAAACCAAAAAAAGGAAGTAGACAAGTGCAACTAATCAAATTCATTTGGAAAAGGATTAACAGCAAACCTGAGCGCCTCTATATGTTCTGTGAAGCATTTATTGTTAGCAATCTGGAAATAACTAAGGTCATAATTCTGCACTCAAAGCTTGTTTAAGACATTCTCAAGAGGATGTTCAATTGAATGCATCAATATCTGAACTGGGTTAATGTTCTCTGGTATTTGAGTATTGGATTGAAGATTTTTTTCATTATGTTGTAGAAATCAATTAGGCAGCTTATGTTATTTTTACCCCCCTTCTGTACAACATTTTAACCACATTTCACATTCTGTTCAAATCTAGATTTGTATGAGTTGGAGAATAGCGTTACATACATTTTGCAGTGTTTCAAGGATAACCGTAGAATACAGCTACTGCTTAACTTAACTTGTAGAACTATATGCTCATCAGTATTAACTCTAGAAGCTTCACAATTTTAGTTGATGCACAATGAACCAAACATATCCACATGTTCAACTTTTATTTAATGTGCTCAACTGCTCCAAATAACAGTATCAGATATTTACAGTTAAAGAAAGAACAAACCTTGGAATGTCAATAAATAAAAAACACAAATGCAGTGAAACTTGAGGTACAAAAATCTGACACTTCAACAACTGAAAAGTAAAGTCCTAAAATAGGAATGATCTGAACTTAAAGGTGTCAGTGGGAACAGAAACAAGTGGTGACATTCCAAGATCATTTACAACATTTAGGTTTCAACTGTACAATAAGCCTTTTTTTTTCCTTTTTAACGCTAGTGGCAAACAGGAGGGAGCTTAGTCCACTTCTTCCATTCTGGATGCATCATCGTCACCTTCAAGAGGAGGCATGTCTTCGGCGGGAGCAGAGGTGGCATCATCCGACGTCGTGTCGTCCTCATCGATACCTGAAAGAGGAATGTCAAATGAATTACTAAAATCTATCCACTGGTTTCTATGTTGTGTAATAATTTAGTGGCACATACCAAGACCAAGCTTGATCATTCGGTAGATGCGGTTGGCGTGTGTCTGGGGGTCTTCCAGTGTGAAACCTGAGGACAGCAGGGCGGTCTCGAATAGAAGGATGACCAGGTCCTTCACGGACTTGTCATTTTTGTCAGCCTCTGCCTTCTGCCGCAGAGTCTCCATGATGGGATGGTCGGGATTGATCTCAAGGTGCTTCTTGGCAGCCATGTAACCCATGGTTGAATTGTCCCTCAGCGCCTGAGCTTTCATGATCCTCTCCATGTTGGCTGTCCAGCCGTAGGTGCTGGTGACGATGCAGCAGGGAGAAGAAACCAGGCGGTTGGAGACTGTGACCTGTGCCGGGATGCAACAACTATGTTAGGTGCTTTATTACAGACAAGAGCTGAACAAGACTTGCAGTTTTCTTTTGGCATCTTACTGCTCACCTTTTCCACTTTTTTCTCCAAGATGTCTTTCATGATCTTGCAGAGGTTCTCAAATTGAGCCTTCTTTTCCTCCTGCTTCTTCTTCTCCTCCTCATCCTCAGGTAGCTCCAGGCCCTCCTTCGTTACTGAAACCAGGTTCTTTCCCTCAAACTCCTTCAGCTGCTGGACACAATACTCGTCAATAGGCTCGATCATGTAGATGACCTCCAAGCCAGCTTTGCGAAGACGCTCCACAAAGGCAGAGTTGGCCACTTGGTCCTTGGTTTCACCTGCAAAGAGAGACACCGCAATGCTTGTAAATTCACATGAAAATTCTACATTAGTCTAAATATTATTCATAGGAGTTTTTAAAGATGAAAAATACTCACCTGTGATGTAGTAGATGTGCTTCTGGTTGTCCTTCATGCGTGTGACATAGTCTTTGAGGGAAACCATCTCATCTCCAGAGGCTGAGGTGTAGTAGCGCAGCAGCTCAGACAGCTTCTTCCTGTTCTGGGAGTCCTCATGGATACCAAGCTGCAGAAAAACAGCCCAGCTATTAGCATCAGGCACTCAGAGACAGCTTCCAGTCAAGAAAAATGGCAACATTTCCTAAAACCGCACAGACTCATACCTTAATGTTCTTGGAGAACTGCTCGTAGAACTTCTTGTAGTTGTCCTTATCTTCAGACAGTTCTGTGAACAGTTCCAGGCACTTCTTCACCAGGTTCTTGCGGATCACCTTCAGGATCTTGCTCTGCTGCAGCATCTCTCTGGAGATGTTCAGGGGCAGATCCTCAGAGTCCACCACCCCTCTGATGAAATCTAACAAGGGAGACAACTTCGTTTTTAAACCTGCACTATTCCAGTTAGATAATTTTTGGAGCAAGCCTGCAGTTTAAAAATACTTACTGAGATACTCTGGGATGAGCTCGTCACAGTTGTCCATGATGAACACCCTGCGCACGTACAGCTTGATGTTATTCTTCTTCTTTTTGTTTTCGAACAGGTCGAAGGGGGCACGGCGAGGCACGAAGAGAAGAGCACGGAACTCTAGCTGGCCCTCAACCGAGAAGTGCTGTTCAGGGTGAAAGATCGCAAGTTATTTTGGTGACAATTTAGACAAAACACGTTTTTTTGTTTTTTTTTAAATACAAAACTGAGACTTACCTTGACAGCCAGGTGGTCCTCCCAGTCATTGGTGAGGCTCTTGTAGAACTCTCCATACTCCTCATTGGTGATGTCATCTGGGTTGCGGGTCCAGAGGGGTTTTGTCTTGTTCAACTCCTCCTGGTCGATGTACTTCTCCTTGATCTTCTTCTTCTTTTTCTTTTTGTCTGAAGATTTGTCGTGGTCGTCCTCCTCATCTGATCCGACGTCTTCGATCTCAGGTTTGTCCTCATCCTTCTCTTCCTCCTTCTCCTTCTCCTTCTCGTTATCCTTCTCCTTCTCCTCCTCCTCAGCCTCGTCGTCACTCACCTCCTTGTCCCGCTCCTTCTCCACCTGGCACGTGCAAAATTAATTGGAAAGGCATTTGTTAATAAGAGTACAACAACAAATAAATAAAAAAGCTGATGAAGCAGTAGCATAAACCTGTATTATGTAAAATATCCTAAATGCTTACAAAGAGTGTGATGGGATAGCCAATGAACTGCGAGTGCTTCTTCACAATCTCTTTGACTCGTCTTTCCTCAAGATATTCTGTCTGGTCCTCCTTCAGGTGCAGAATCACCTTCGTTCCGCGGCCCAGCGGTTCAGCTACACAGCAGAAAAACAAGTCAATTCATGTTGCCTTCAAGTCATTACATAAGCCTCTATCCTTTGTGTTAAAGTAACTTACAGTTGTCTAATCTAACTGTGAATGAGCCTCCGGCAGAGGATTCCCAGGCATACTGCTCGTCGTCATTGTGCTTGGTGATGACCGTGACCTTCTCAGCGACGAGGTACGCAGAGTAGAAACCCACACCAAACTGACCAATCATGGAGATGTCTGCTCCAGCCTGCAGAGCCTCCATGAAAGCCTTGGTGCCAGACTTTGCAATAGTGCCCAGGTTGTTGATCAGGTCGGCCTTGGTCATGCCGATACCCGTGTCGGTCAGGGTCAAAGTGCGCTCCTCTTTGTTGGGCCTGATTTCGATTTTGAGGTCCTTGCCAGACTCAAGCTTGGAGGGGTCGGTAAGACTTTCATACCGGATTTTGTCCAAGGCCTGTTGATAGGTCGACAAGTTAGTAATATGCTTTTTTTTTTTAAAGTGATGTTACAGACATTTCATTTCATTTTTGACTGGAAATTGAAGACAAACTTACATCTGAGGAGTTGGAGATAAGCTCTCTGAGGAAAATCTCTTTGTTGGAATAGAATGTGTTGATAATCAGGGACATCAGCTGAGCAATTTCAGCCTGGAATGCAAAGGTCTCCGTCTCTTCCTCCATTGGTTGATCATGTAGTTCAGGCATCTAGGTAAAAGCGGCAGATACAAGCTTTTAGAAAAAGTATTAATTTTGCCAAACGCAATTTAAAATCCTGCTTTTTTAAATGTAAATTCTTTTCAAAAATAAATGAAAATGCAAAGCAAAAACAAAATCTAAGTTATAGCATTATTTAAATGTAAACAAGGATATTGTATTCATGTACAAATTTCAAGACTTTTGAATAACACCAATAATACCAGTGTTTCTGGTTATCATTTTACATTAATCATTTCTTTGTTTTTGTGTTCTGTCATCTGACAGAAAATCTTTAATTTTGTTATTCGTTCAAAATACAGTACGTTTTGAAACAATAAAAAAAAGAGATATAGGCAATGATTTTGCTTTTGGAGACAGCTGGCCTGACAGATTGTCCAGTTCAACCCTGCAACTCAATCTAAAAACCACGTGCTTATACTTCTCATTCCAATTTCTACACTTTGTAATCACATGTGAATGTGTAGACGTGTTTTTAATCATTCAGTTTTCTAATAAGTGTTTGATTTCGCTCATAATTAATTTCGTCCATGATGTACAAATGACTCGACAAGAGCACGTGGTTTCCAGTGCTAATTCCAGGAAGAGCAGCGGCGCCCCCTGCAGGATTCGTGGCAGAAATGCGACGTTCTAGAAGCTACCAAAGATGCAAGGAGTCCAGCAGCCTCCACGATCGAAAAGCCCCTCCTTCTAATCACAATGGATGACATCCCAAAGCCAAACTGTGAGTCTTAATGCTGGAAGCAGGACTGAACATTGGCAGAGTAAAAAATTAAAAATATTTTAGAGAAAATAAAAAAAAGTCCACAAAGGAGCCACCGTGTAAGGATGCTGCAGAGTTTAGACGTAACTGTTTTAATTTAGCCTCCACAAGTCTCAATTTTAGAGATAAAAACGTGACGTTTATTTTAGCAATAATTTATTTACTCACATAAATTGATATAATTTTAGAGGCTTCATTCGGTAAACTGTGAGCTTTGACATAATGTCAAAAATTAAGCTCCAGTTTAAATTACCATTAGGAAACGGTCACCCTTAACGGTTTTGTGGCTAACTAAGAATAGTCCTCATCATGGGGAAATTTAATGAAGATTTTCTCCATTTACCTTGGTCCTCCAACGTGTGTCGAGGGCTCCGGAATGAGATGTGTCCTGGTCGCTCCCGTGCGCTGCTACTTTGTCTGGTAAAGTATCTGTCTGCACCTACTGTCTGTGCGGCTTTTGTAGTCTCTCAGAGCGTTCGAGAAAATCCTAACTGAGAGCTTCCAGAACCGTCTGGAATTCTCTGAGGTGCTTACAGCTGATTGGTCAGCTGAAATGTCAATCAATGCATATACCCGCCCGTCTTTCCATTTCTGGCAGAAGGGGGCGGTGTTGAAACGGAGCAGAGGTTTGTTCAGGGAAGAAGGCACGTGTGAGCAGAAACGAGAACTTACCATGCCGGGTTCACTGAAGATTCCAGAACGTTCAATTTAAAAAAGACGGTGTCGATGGAGAAAATGAAACCTTCTTTCTTACATTATAATCAAGCATTTTGCTTGTGTAAAATGCAGGGTGGCTGATGAAATCGCTCATGCAATTGCCATTTAATAAAAAGCTACAGGTTTGATTTACATATTAATTTTATTATAAATTTTAAAGCTTTACATATAAAATGTAACAGTTACAAAAAAAAGTCAATACCTCTTGACTCTACTCATGTTCTCAAAAGGTCTAAATAAATATATTAGAATGAGGATTAAAAGACATTATGGTCTGCATTACTAAAAACAAACTTGTCAAGTTGACACTTTTCAGAAATAAAGTTGAGGTAAAGAAAAAGTCATTTTAGAAAGCAATAGCACTTACAAAAATAAAAACTAGGTAAGAACAGTATTTTAGTCAACTTCTTCCATTCTTGATGTGTCATCATCTCCTTCTAGGACTGGCATGTCTTCATCAGCTGGCTGAATGAGGTCTTCAACTGCAGAGTCATCATCATCAATTCCTACAATGAAATACAGTAATGAGCGGTGTCTTCATAAATATATAATTTAAGAATAGGTCCGATCATGTTTATCCAAATAGTCAACAAAAATAACCCTACCAAGGCCAAGCTTGATCATTCTGTAGATGCGATTTGCATGAGTCTGGGGGTCTTCCAGTGTGAAACCTGAGGATAGCAGGGCAGTCTCAAACAGGAGGATGACCAGATCCTTCACAGCCTTATCATTCTTGTCTGCCTCTGCCTTCTCCCTCAGTGTCTCAATGATTGGATGCAAAGGGTTAATCTCAAGATGTTTTTTGGCTGTCATGTAACCCATGGTTGAGTTGTCCCTCAGTGCCTGAGACTTCATGATCCTCTCCATGTTGGCTGTCCAGCCATAGGTGCTGGTGACGATGCAGCAGGGAGAGGCAACCAAGCGGTTGGAAACTACAACCTGTGTTTGAGAGGTTTTGTGTTATTGCAATGCTCAATTATAGCCGGGTTTCTGTTGTTGTTGTCAAGACAATAGTTTTGACATTTCAGAAAGAGATTACCTTTTCAATTTTTTTGTCAAGGATGTCCTTCATAATCTTGCAAAGATTCTCAAATTTATTTTTGAGCTCCTCGTGCTTCTTCTTCTCATCTTCATCTTCTGGAAGTTCCAGGCCTTCTTTGGTCACAGAGACCAGGTTCTTTCCATCATATTCCTTCAGCTGCTGGACACAATACTCATCAATAGGTTCAATCATATAGATGACCTCTAGGCCAGCTTTGCGAAGACGCTCCACAAAGGCAGAGTTGGCCACTTGATCTTTGGTTTCACCTGTAAAAGTTGTTGCAGATTCATTTAATCAACATGCTTTTTAAGAAATTGGTTAAATAAATCAACACTTTGATGAAGAACTAACCAGTGATGTAGTAGATGTGCTTCTGGTTGTCCTTCATACGAGAGACATAGTCTTTGAGGGAAACCATCTCATCTCCAGAGGCTGAGGTGTAGTAGCGCAGCAAATCGGACAGCTTCTTTCTATTTTGGGAGTCCTCGTGGATACCAAGCTGAAATATGGAATGATCCATTACTGCCAGTTACACTTCACATTTTAATACAACTTGGACATGAATTTAACTCAGAAGAATGAACTTACCTTAATGTTCTTGGAAAACTGTTCGTAGAACTTCTTGTAGTTGTCCTTATCTTCAGACAGTTCTGTGAACAGTTCCAGGCACTTCTTGACCAGGTTTTTGCGGATCACCTTCAGGATCTTGCTCTGCTGCAGCATCTCTCTAGAGATGTTCAGGGGCAGATCCTCAGAGTCCACAACACCCTTGATGAAATCTAAAGGTAGGAGATAAACAGTGTTCTATTAGTAATCCACATCCAGACAAAATGTAAGTAAGATAAGAGATAAGAATAATTGATGTGTTGACAGAAAATGGTAACTTACTGAGATACTCTGGTATCAGCTCCTCACAGTTGTCCATAATGAAGACCCTCCGGACATAAAGCTTGATGTTGTTTCTCTTTCTCTTGTTTTCAAAAAGGTCAAAGGCAGCTCTCCTTGGTACAAAGAGCAAAGCACGGAACTCCAACTGACCTTCCACTGAGAAATGCTGAAGTTTTAAAATACAATATACATTTTCATTAGCTCTGTACACTAATAATCATGAATATTGAATAATCATTTTGGACTCTCATTGTTAGCTTACCTTGACAGCCAGGTGGTCCTCCCAGTCGTTGGTGAGACTCTTGTAAAACTCTCCGTATTCTTCATTGGTGATGTCATCTGGGTTGCGGGTCCAGATAGGCTTGGTCTTGTTCAGCTCTTGAGCATCAATGTACTTTTCCTTGACCTTCTTCTTCCTCTTGTTCTGGCCATCCTTGGAGTCTTCATCTTCATCTGAGCCCACATCCTCAATCTTTGGTTTGTCCTTGTTCTCTGCAGCATCTTTCTCAACTTCCTCTTCCTTCTCTCCCTCGTCAAGGTCCACTTCCTTCTCTCTTGTCTTCTCCACCTTCAACAGATCAGAAGTTTGATTACTGTTTTCTTTGCATTTATTTTCACATTTTCAGTGCTCATTAATAGCTAACAATAGATTCTAATGTAAGATAACTTACAAAAAGTGTAATAGGATAGCCAATGAACTGTGAGTGTTTCTTGACTACTTCTTTGACGCGTTTTTCCTCACAATATTCTGTCTGATCTTCTTTGAGGTGAAGAATAACTTTTGTTCCTCTTCCCAGGGGCTCTCCTGAAAACAAAATCAAGTTGACTTTAAGCCACAGGAAAGGAGTAAAGCTATATTTGCTTATGCTAATTAAAGCTAAAGTAACATCAGTAGAATACTAAATCATACCATTGTCAGGCCGGACTGTAAATGAACCACCAGCTGCAGACTCCCACACGTACTGCTCATCATCGTTGTGCTTTGTGATCACTGTGACTTTCTCAGCTACCAAGTATGCAGAGTAAAAACCCACGCCAAACTGACCAATCATGGAGATGTCGGCTCCTGCCTGCAGAGCCTCCATGAAAGCTTTGGTGCCGGACTTGGCGATGGTGCCCAAGTTGTTAATTAGGTCAGCTTTGGTCATGCCGATGCCCGTGTCAATCAGGGTCAAGGTGCGAGCATGCAGGTCAGGTCGGATTTCTATCTTCAGCTCTTTGCAAGACTCAAGTCTGCTGGGGTCCGTCAAGCTTTCATATCTAATTTTATCCAAGGCCTGTCCAGAGGAGAAAATGCTGTTAAATCATTGTTGAGTTCACAAATATAATAGATTATGTAAGATTTTAGTTCTCTTACATCTGAGGAGTTGGAAATGAGCTCACGAAGGAAGATTTCTTTGTTTGAGTAGAAGGTGTTAATGATGAGGGACATGAGCTGAGCGATCTCAGCCTGGAAGGCAAAGGTCTCCACTTCCTCCTCCATAACGTGTCCAGCTTTCTCAGGCATCTAAAGTAGGGCAGATATGTTACTTTTTAAAAACTTTATTTTATATTGTATATTTCAATAGTATACATTTTTTTATGCTTCTGGTTTTACTAGTCTGTGCCATCTAGATGTGTTTTACTACTGCTACAAAATTCTTTGACATGGCCACATGGCTTACATGTGGTGGCTAATGGTTGATGAGCATATGCTCAAGCTGTCAGTCAAAGATTTGGCAAGAGGGTGGAGTTCTAGTGCTTTCCCATCCCCAAACAGGTTTTCTTTATAGCCTAACTTATTTTTTTCATAGAAACTAAATACAGACTGCAAATCATGCTGCTATACAATAATGTGAACATACTGTATTTACTGTTTGGGCCAGGCAGACAGCTTCTCCTGAACAGTTGTTCCACTGACTAGCAGCTGCTCTCTGGGTCAGGGTCACCCTACATGCCATGTGCTTCATTCACATTATAGTTCTATAAGATTCTTGTGGCAAAAGGGCTCTGCTTCTGCCATTTAAAAGGGAAGTGATACTAAAATGCAAACACTATCAATTCGCTTTAAGTTCTTAGTACTTTCCTTTATACATTTAAAACCACTTTCATTTTGTAAAATTTGTTCAAGTCTTACCTCGATCAAAATCGTTGGTTCTTTTCTTCAAGCGAATCGTCAAACGGACTGCTTTTCTTGTCGTTTCTTCTCAAAGAATTTCAAGTCTGCGCTTCGCTGCTGCTCCTGTGAGGAGTCAAGTCTGTCTTGATGTGTGTTCGCGTGAGTGTCCTTTGACTCTATGCAGACCACCAGGCCATGCTCACGTCTTTTTATACTTTAGGGGTGGTTTCTCGAAGCTACCCTTTGGAAGCTTCTAGAAAACATGTTCACAACTGGTGGCGAGAGGGGTCGAGGAAAGGCCGGGAAGGAAGGGGGAGTCAGGAAGAGAGAGCCCTAATGTTACTGTGCCCTTATAGGGGAGCAGAGTCACAAGCAGTGCCTGTCACTCAAAGTGAGTGCTTCCCCGATAGCTTGTCGGGCTGGTAGGCCCCACAACCTGGTCTACGCGTCATAGGTGTGCATTGCTCTTACTGCCACTTGCTCTAGGATATGCCCATGAATTTGCCTACAAAGTGAAGCAAATCTATTTCAGTTTTTGGTGTGTAAAACTTGGTGGAATTTACACACCTGTTTTTGAGAGCTAGACAGACCCTACTAGTGTTTTAATGTGGAACTCAGACAGGTTGAAACAGTTACATACAATTTTACATACAGACAGAGAGATAGACAGACTTTGTCAGATAAGCCACAGGAAATTGCTTATTGTGTCTCAAAGAATGTTATAGAGAATTTATTCACTTACAATTTGGAGTGAAGCAGACAGTTTTGAAAAGACTCAACCTGATAAAGTTTTAAGTTTGCACATGATTTTATGTATGCTGAACACAGTATATTTATATTGGGTCATGAGTGGCATAGGGTAGCTGAGTATGCCACTTAGAAAATCGTGGAATACCCTGGAATTAATATTGTGCAATACAGAGAAGTTACCGCTTCAATCGGTAACGTCTTGACGTGGCCAGTAGATGGCAGTATATTATACGTGCACCCGCTCTGTTATGTAATAGAAATGCTTCCAGCTGACTGGAGACGCTACTAGAAGCTGACATGGTACCTGAACACGACGCGCTGTCGCAATTGCAAAATTTTCCATGCTGAAATAACTTTATAGATTTTATAATATTGGGGGATGATAAAATCTAATTTTGTGACAAGAAAAACAGATATGTAGATGTTTGTGAAATATTGAAGATAGTGTGTTTTTAACTGCATGAGTCATTGTAATCCGCATGTGCAGTCTCCCGTCAATTCTGGCTAACTCTGGTATATTCACAGAAATGTTGTCACCATACTATACACGGTCCCTGTAATAAATAAATGGAATCAACTGTCATATTTTGTCAAACTTCAATATGTACTTTATTGGAATTTTGGACATAGATCTACAGAAAATAACCCAACAACGTGAAAAAGAATGAAAAGGTTAGTTTTTAGTTTAAAAAAGCAACCATGCAATTAAAAAATAAACTTTTATGCAACATCTAACAGATTTTATTCCACCATCGCCCTTTGTTCTGCTGTGCCTCTGCTAAAGAAAGGCATTGACATAGCATTATGCTGTTTGTTTTTAATAAGTCGATCTATTCAAGAGGTTATGACGTTTTAGTTTTCCTCTATAGCTGTTTTTTTATATGAAGACCAAAACATTTAATGTTGGTCTCATCTGACTACATGCATGTACATGCATAAAGTTTAAAACAGATTCCATAGGTCTTTCATTTTGCCATAACAGATTCTTCCTTTTAATCTATAGGTCTATGAAACTCCTCCAGGGTTCTGCTACCTGTCATTTAGCCAGATAGTCCCAGTAGGTTTGCAATTGGGCAATACTCCTTCACAACACTGCTGCAAGATTCAAGGCTTGGAATGTTGCTCTATATCAAACTCTGCTTTGCATATTTTCTTCCCTGAAATTTCTGCTGGGTACCAAGATACTATTTGTTTGCTGAGGCTGTCTACAATCCCCAGAAGCCTTCCCAGAGTAGTTTTATTTATTTAACAAAAAATATATATTCAAGAAATTTGTTACAAGAAAGGTGGTTTCTAAAGTTTATTCTACAAAATTTTATGTAGGGGTGAAAGAAAATATGAGCTGAATATAAATGATCATCACACTAGTCAGATTTTTATTTTATTGGTTTTATTTTTTTTTTATTTTGTTAAAAAAAAAATTAAAACACCCTTTTATTCCATTTCACAGTTAGTCTTGGTTTGTCACATAAAATTGCTAAGTTCACGAAGTTAGAAATTTTAGATTTAATTCGTTTAAGTTTTACTTCTTATTACATAAAGGATTGGAGTTATACACGAGGTAGAAGGACATTTGACATATTCCAGGTATGAAATGATTAATTCATATATAATAACATAGAAGAGCGATTAATTGTTCTCTACTACAGATGGTGAGAGGGGTTTGATTTTATGAATAGCTTGCCCGTTAACCTATTTGAAAATTGTTAGCCTCCATGCTGGCTAACATTTCCAGTCCCGTCTCCCTGCACGCATGACTGACGGCCTCTACGTGTGTGTGTAACATCCGGGGCTGGGACAAGAATGAACGCCAATTTCCAAGATGGCGGCGGAGGGAGGAGGGAAGGAGACGAACGAAATTAAAACCCAGTTCACCACACGGGAAGGCGTCTACAAGCTCCTCACTCACTCTGAATACAGCCGCCCGAACCGGGTGCCTTTCAACTCGCAGGGCTCCAACCCCGTCAAGGTCTCTTTCGTCAACGTGAACGACCAGTCCGGCAACGGCGACAGGATCTGTTTCAATGTGGGCCGGGAACTGTACTTTTACATCTACAAAGGCGTGAGAAAGGTAAACAATACCGACAAGACCCGCCGCTGTCCCCGTGGAGCCCAGCGACCGGGCGCCTTTAACAGGTGTAAGCTTTGTGGGCTGCTGTCAGTGAGGTGCGCAGGTTGTCCAAACAACAAGGCCATGTAGCTGACCCAGCTAAGTTAGAGACTAATTAGCATTCTAAGCTCACATCGTCACAGTTGTTTATGCCTCCATAAGAATCCACTGGATGTTTAATGTGTCTGTGACAAGCTGCGACACGAGATTCCAATTCAACTGGAGGAGACTGGAAAAAGCTAGTCGTGTCATATGATGTATGCTTATTGTGGATATTTACATGGTGACATGGTAAACAGAATAAGAAAAAAAAGGGTCAAGTGGTGTTCATAAGGAGGGACAAACTTTGTGATCCTGGGAGAGAATCAGCTAATAAGTGATCCCGATTTAAGTCATTGGACTGTAAGTGGAGAAAGATTTTTTTTAACTCTCGCTGTAATGATTACATTTAACTCTCAGACTCTGAATGTAATGCATAGTGATCCACTGGTTGCATACACTCGTTCTTGGCCTTGTTAAACAGGAGTGGCATCTGTGACTATCAAACTGATGAAGTGTTTTCTTTGTGATGCAGCATCCTGTGCAGGCAATAGGAGCATTGGTGCCAATCTCCGCTTTTACAACGTGCTAACATGTGCACATGAAAAGTAAAAGTGATCGTCTGTGCTTGTAACCTTTTCTGTTGTATGAATTTAGAAGGGAGTTGACATGAACTCTATAGGCTGACATCTAATGTGCCAGATTTAGACATGGAGGCTAATCCACCCGCACGTTTAAACCTTAAAATATGGTATGAAATTGATTAGCTCTAAGACTATTAATCGGATTAATCATGATGAATGGATTAGTGAGATAAACACTATCTAATTTAGTAATCGATTATTGGCTAACTGGAATATACAGGCTCAAAAAAAAGGACAGTTGCTGAAAGAACAACACAGTCAGAGCAGTAATTGTGCCAAAACTGTATAAAAATTCTATGCATTTTTCATTTAAAAACAAAACTTTGTCTGCAAATATGTTTTACCTGGAACTGCTCAAGTGGCATTGTTTTAGCTCCAGAAAGTTCAAAACAAATAAAAAAACCCCTTCATATTAAACACCCTTGTTGCAGCCCTATAAGAGATAAAAAATGATTGATTGATTGATTGATTGATGTTAATTTTTTTCAGATACTCGTTATTGTTAATACTTTAAAATATCTTTTTTATGCTCAGAAATCAAATAGTTTGTGAATTGTATATTAAACTCAGAATCATTTCAGGTGTTTATGTTTAGCTATAGTTGAACACAGATCCGTTCACACACGTGAACTTGGCAAGCCGCTATTAAAAAGCCCTCCTTGTAGGATCTTCGGGTCAATGTCATCATCTTCACATGAATTTATTACAACTTCATTTAGTATGGATATAGAAGGTCTGGTGTTAGGTTTGAACAATGTCAATATGGCTGCTCAAGATTGCTGCTGACATGATTAGTCAGTTGACTAACCAATAAGATGACTTCTTGAAAACTAAATAGTTCTGCGGAGCTTTTTACATTGAATTTCCTTCCTTCATGTGCTTGAGCAAATAGCAGTAGTGTCTAAAACCTTCCTTTAACCAATGTCAGCAAAAAGGGTGGATCCGAAGTGAGGTTGCCGCTAGACAGCCGACTTAAAAAACAAAAAACAAAACAAAGTCTCACTAGTTGTATGTTGCACAATGTCTGGATCGAGACCTTTTAAAATAACAAGTGGGGACACATCCACTGTTGTGTGGAAGCAGTGCAAGTAAATTTCTACACAGAGCAAGTAATGTGTGAGTATATTTGTTCTCGTCTTAGGCTGCCGATCTCAGTAAACCAGTAGACAAGAGGATATACAAAGGCACGCAGCCGACATGCCACGACTTCAACCCCCTTACAGCGACAGCAGAGAGTGTCTCCCTGTTGGTGGGCTTCTCAGCCGGTCAGGTTCAGCTCATCGACCCGATCAAGAAGGAAACCAGCAAACTCTTCAATGAGGAGGTAGGCTTACATCAATGTCGTTTGTAAATCAACACCACAATGTCCACCTGTTTATGTACCCAAGTCAACCAGAAAGAAGCTAACCTTTCGATTTCTTCCTCTACTTGTAGAGACTCATCGACAAGTCGAGAGTAACGTGCGTACGATGGGTTCCTGGTTCAGAGAGCCTGTTCCTGGTGGCTCACTCCAGCGGCAGCATGTACCTGTACAACGTGGAAAACACCTGTGGCACCACCGCCCCTCACTACCAGCTCCTCAAGCAGGGGGACAACTATGCCGTACACACTTGCAAGAGCAAGTCGGCCCGTAACCCCCTGCTGCGCTGGACGGTCGGCGAAGGGGCGCTGAATGAGTTTGCCTTTTCTCCGGACGGCAAGTTTCTGGCTTGTGCGAGCCAGGACGGCTTCCTCCGAGTGTTTGGCTTCGACGCTGCAGAGCTCCACGGAACAATGAAGAGCTACTTCGGTGGCTTGCTGTGTGTGTGCTGGAGCCCCGATGGGCGGTATATCGTGGCGGGAGGGGAGGATGACCTGGTGACCGTGTGGTCGTTCTCGGACTGCAGAGTGATCGCGCGGGGCCAGGGTCACAAGTCGTGGGTGAGTGTGGTGGCGTTTGACCACTGCACCACTAGCGTCGAGGATGGTGAGCTGCCTGCCGAGTTCAGCGGGAGTGATGAGGACTTTCACGAGCAGATTCACTTCGGGGCAGGCAGAGAGAGGGCCAACAGCTCCCACTCTAGGCTTTCTAAGAGAAACTCTACGGAAAGCAGGCCGGTCAGTGTGACGTACAGATTTGGCTCAGTGGGGCAGGATACTCAGCTGTGTCTGTGGGATCTTACAGAGGACATCCTTTTCCCCCACCTCCCCTTGTCTCGCACAAGAACTCACACTAACGTGATGAGTGCCACAAGCCCTACAGCCACTGGACAGACAGTTACCACTGTATCCATCACCTCCACCACCAATTCCAGCGGCACCAATATTAAAGACAATGTGAGCAATAGTAGCGCCACTGGCAACCCGGCTAACTCCCTCCCCGACTCGCTGCCCCGCTCCAACAGCCTCCCTCAGGCCACCAACCCAGCCGGAGGCAGCACCCCAAACAGCCACACTGGGAGCAGCTGCAGCAGCAACAGCAGTAAGGGCAACAGCATCATCGACAGCTCCTTCATCGCCAACAAGTTCGCAACGCTGTCTCTGCACGACTCGCGGAAGGAGCGCCACGAGAAGGACCACAAGCGAAACCACAGCATGGGCCACATCAGCAGCAAGAGTAGCGACAAGCTCAACCAGCTCAGCTCCTCGCGGACGGCGAAAGCCGAGGCAGCCAAGACTCTGGGCACGATGCTGTGCCCGCGCATGGAGGAGGTTCCCCTGTTGGAGCCGCTGGTGTGCAAGAAGATCGCCCACGAGAGACTCACTGTGTTAATCTTTCTGGAGGACTGTCTGGTTACAGCTTGTCAGGAAGGTTTCATTTGCACATGGGCAAGGCCTGGTAAAGTGGTAAGTTGAAATCAGTCTTATCAACACTAGACTGATGGTTTAAATAGTTTGCAGCCCATCCAATTAGATAGACTTTTAACTGAACCATAAGAATATTTATGGATGGACTACAGATCTAATCTTTTTGTCAAGTCTTATACTGACTCTTGTTCTTCTTTAACTATAATTCGCAGAAATTAAGAAGTTTAGCCCTCCTCTCATAGTTTTACCCAGTTGTGTTCAGTTTCAACCCTTGAGGTTTCTGCAAGTGTTAGATTAATATCTGATCAAAAACAACCGTAGCAAATGGTTGACTTACCTGTTTGGTATTTCCTTAAGGTCTGCAAAGGCCTTGTCATTTTAAGTTGGGTTTTCAGAACTAAGAAAACATTTTGTCTATCTAAACTGCCTGTTGTTTTACATCTGAGTAACCCTGTCTATCTTTTTGCAGGGATTGTCTCAAAACAACCCAGCCAACTCTCCCAGTGGAACAGTAGTATAGACACGTTGCCGGTGCTTCTGGCCGATCCATGCAACCGTGATGTGGATGTCCAAGCCCAGTGTGTGGCCCTTCTCACACTGTCGCACGGCTATTGACCTTCTGTTTCTGTGTCATATTCATCACTACTGCTACCCCAGAGTTGCCACCCCCCTCCTCTTGTTAAGGAATCTGATGTTGGTTGGGGTTCAAAGGGTTTTTATTGATAGTTAAAAAGTGTGTGACTGGATCATTGTTACATCTTTGGTTATATCAAATTGTCTAGTCTGAAACTAACAAACTCTAATACCCAATCTCTTGTGCCTATAGATGTTCAAAGACTAGACACAGTGACGTGATGATGCCTCAACCCAACCTTTACGTATGGGTTTAGTTCGGTGACTTGTTTGTTTTGATGTACCCCAAAATAAAAGGGAATAAGATCACTTTGAGGCGGCTGCAGCATATCCCTGAAACTATTTCTCGTTCTTCCCTTAGAAATATTAAAATCCGAGGTATCACACCGAGTGAGTTTTGCACACATTTCCCTTCCTTTCGTACTCGTTCAATAACAACCCCCTTGCCCACCGTTTTGAATTTGTGACGGCAGAACGCAAGCGTAACTTTTCACATCTCTTTTTGAAGCACTTGGATGAAGAAAAAAAACAAACAAAAAAACAATAACGGCTTACCGTTGTTCTCCGTCTCAAAGTTAGATGCTGCAATCAGTTTTTTATATGGAAAACAAATTCTTTGCACTTAATAGTTTATTAGAGGAGAATGGCTTTACATTTTTTGGAGTGTGTCAGGATTCTGACAAGGTTAAGGTAAAACTTAAAAAAAAAAAAAAGCAAACTTTGTACCTATTGAACATTTATTTTATTATTGTTTCAGATTAAACTGTCTTCTGTACTATATGTAAATATTGTACTTCAATGATTTATGGGTGAAATTAACATTAATACTCTAGTTGAAAGATTTCTCATTTCATAAAAAATAGTGATATTTCTTATACAGAAAGAATAACTAAAAGGAGTCTTGAATATGCAGTTGAGTTTTTCTTTTCCTGTTGTACATAAAGAGAATTCAGGTGTATTTTTATTAAGGAAGCGTTTGGTATTAGGAAATGTTTTTGAAATCCTCTCGTCTAACAGGTCGTGCTGTACGCTTGCTAGCCTGTCGCCGCAGATTTTTGTTTTACAACACAGACAGGTAGGAACAGATGCGGCCATCACTGAGCTCAGGTAAACCATAGGAAGACTATTGCTGATACAATCCCCCCTCACCCAGAGGCCTTTGTCCCACCCTGGCAGCATGCTTGTGGATTAAATCCAACAAGACTGACAAACGAGTTCTGCACACCGGGCTGAGACTCCTAGTACACTGAGTTATTTTTGTTTTTGCCATTTCTCCTGAACCGACGCCGAACTCGTGAATACAATTCTGACACTGTGATGAATTTCTGCTGACAAAATGTCCGCACTTAAAGGTGGTGAAGCTGAGGGCGAGGGGGGATTTATCACGCACCGCACATAGGACTGAGGATTTTAACAGTGGGAGCCTTTTCCTTTATGTGATGCCTATTAAAACAACTTTGACAGAATACGTGTGTGTGCGTCTTAATTGTCTGAAACAATGGCATTCCTGCAGATTCAGGAGGAAACCCCAGACTTCCCTGCCTCCAGGTCATTCACAAGGTGTTTCGAGCCCAGACGGGATGTATAGACCACTTGTGAATGTTGAAATTAAAAGTTTGTAAATCTGTTGAAGAAGGGACAAATTATTCTTATGAAATGTCACGTGCATTATTAAAAATCAGAATAGTTGGATCTGTGATGCTTACAGAAATGTGGTCAGAAAACTTATTTGCCCTCGAACTCTCCATTTATTGGTAGCAACTGATGCAATGAAATCTCAAAAATACGACGGCAGACATACAGATGTCACCTGAGCAAGCAGCAAATGAGCTGGTATCTGGCGCCATCGTGTGTAAATTTCAAGCAACTGCAGCATAATGATACAATGTGAATTTCTATTATCCCATGAACGGTTAGCGAGTCTTTTCTTTAATAAGGACCATTATATTCCAACAGCGAACTGGTAAAATGATCACTGTTTATTACTTTGCAATATATATACACTTTACTTACAACTTTCATGAATATGTTGCCGGAGTCACCACGGTTACCTCTTTGTGAACTCTTAACAAATTAGAATATCATTGCAACGTTCTGCTTTCCAATATTTCCCGCAGAAATCTCTTGATCAACGGGGACGTGTTCCTCCGACCAGGTTTTAAATGGTACCTGGCTCGTCTCATTGGACTCGCTCTCTGGTGGCTGTCTGTCCCCTTTTCGATCCACCGTCTCCAGTGCTTTGGCGATCGATTCATTTTCAATCACCAGTGAAGAGTCCTGCTGTTCGATATTTTCAGCAGACATCTTTAGCTCCTCAGCTTCGTGCAGCTCCCACCAGACTGCAAATGACACCTTCTTCTTCTTCTTCTTCTTCTTCTTGCGCTTCGGTGGCTTGGGTGGCTGTAATTCCCTTTCAACAATGTTGTCGGCTGCAACCTCTTCGACTCTAGGCTGGTCGGACTCCATTGTAACCTTTGCTTGTTCAAGGTTCTAAATCACTTGTCTAGAAACTCAGTAAAGATTTCACGTTAAGTTTGATGTCAATCTCCAAAAGAAATGTGCACCAAACAAAGTTGAAAATCTTACTGTGAACTGCTAAATGAATTCTCAAGAGAAACGTATCAACAACGGCTGCTAACAGGTTGTGATGAAAAGCAGGTCGATGTGAGGAGTTTATATAATCGCTGGTGATGACAGAATTCTTGCTTTTGGAGTTATATATTGTGATGTCACCGTTTCGTTTCATATTCAGAGCGGGCTTGTCTGATGGATTTTTTTATTAACACGACGGATGCGCGCGTGACCTGACTGCAGAAAGCGTGGGTAAACTGTCACTGGTTGCCATAGTTATCCACCATTAGCTTGTCGTTTTGACGTTGGTTAGCATGTTGTCAGCGTAGCTAGCCTAGGCTACTATAACTGTTTAAAAATGAGTGATAAAACAAGTTATGGTACCAAATTGACATTAGGAAACGGGATACTGTAAAAGGCTAAAAGTTGTATGGTGGTTCGAATTTTCCTGCTTTTTCGTTGGTCGGTGTTTTTCGGTGTGACGAGACCAGAGCTACCATGTTCCAGTGCGATGGGGAAACAGAAATAGAATATCAACCTAAAACCCAAGCTAACAATTTAGGAAATCTAAACTGTGGGGTTCGTACACTCTTATTTTTTCCTCATATTTCAATATATTTAGTTGAAACGCGAGTGTTAGTTACATGGTAGAAAACAGTGAGTTTTGCTATTTGTTTTGCTGCTAACGACAGTCCACCGATGGACAGATGTTCAAAATTAGCAAGACTGCTACAACACAAATAATACATTTTATTCCGATGTATTTGCAATTGCTCTTAATAAAAGGGTACTCCCCATTTTAGCAGCTTGAACAGTAACAGAGCATGTTCACAAATAGATATTTCAGAGAAGTGCTAAAGATGTGTAACAACAACTTTCGATGTTTTGTTTGTGTGACAGCCATATACTGCGGCTAAACTCTGAGCTTTCCCAATCAGAATTTCAACTTCAGGCTCATGCTTTTTTTTTTTTTTTTTTTTTTTTTTTTTTTTTTTAAACAACACACCATGCCAATCAACTCCGATCAACCCCGCTTGTATGTGTTCGAGAATAGAGATAAGAATTTTAATTTGGGACATATCCATTATTTTCTAGTCATATCATTTTAATCTTAATGGTTTATTGGGAAACATCTGGCTGCATGCTGTCTGCCCTCTCCTTTGGTGTCAAGTCGATTAAGGAACATTCTGCATAATTTGTACATCGAAAGGGATACACCTGCAGAAGAGAGTGCTCTTAAACCGGCTATGTAGTTAGAAGAAGAAGAAAAAAGATCCTTTCAGTTAGAGTGCAGCCGTAATGTAATTATGTAGCATTTCAATAAAAAGCTCGTTGCAGACATTTAATTAAAATCTCTGGAAACTATGTTACTTTCCATGAAGGTGAACAATACAATTGTGTTCGATTGTAAGAGTGGCACCCTTGCCTCAGGTGTAATGCATCAGTAACACAATTTAGAATCACTTAATAGTCACAGGGGATATGCTTTGCTATTTAAGTGCATTAAACTTCAGGACTATCGGTGCAAGCAGCATTTTAAATACAGCGACCTAATAGATTTTTTTGCAGAGTGGTTTTAGAAAATCACTCTAACTCTCTACGGGGACAGACCTTTAAAAAGCAACATAGTGCACTTTACATTTGTTTCTTTTTTTTTTTTTTTAGTTTTAATAAGCAGAGAAATCTGATTAGGTGAGGGTTCGTCTTTCTGAAGATGTTCTAAGCATCTCACTGCATGTTTGTCACACTGTCGTTACACAGATCTGAGCCGGTCTCACACCCCTAGAAAGTTCTGGGTGTGGCACCTGTTATGTGTGGTAAAAAATTAAGTCAAAAGCTGCATTTTTTTTTCTGAGACATGTCCTCCTGGCAAGTGTTTTTTTTTTCTTTTCTTTTTTTGCTCACTAGATGGCAGCATTGGTCAGAGAAGACTCCAGCACTTGATCGAACCAGAAATACCTCTGTCTCCGTACATTATCTTGTTGTCTCCATTTCTTCCATTCCCTTTCATTCTGCATTCTCACATCTTCAGCTTTATTTTACATTCCAAATGAATAATAATAAAAAATAATAATAAAAAAACACCACTCCTCCATAATTTATGAGTCACTTTTTGAGGAAGCAGGAGCTCTCGTCCCTCTAAATACGGCAGCCCGTGACAGGAGAGGTGTGGGGAGTGTGATTAGCAGGCCGGATTGACTCAGTCATCCTGTCAGGGAGCTGCTAAACGGCTCTGACTGACTGCCTCAGCTCCCATACGGACTGCTCTCATCCATGCCGAGCAGGTATCAATCAGAAGGGCTGATCCCTTAAATAAACAAACAGAATCGAATGCAGTTTTTTTTTTTTTTTTTTTTTCCTGCCCAGCTCTCCTGTCAGACTCTTTTAACTGGCTATACAAACCAGGTCACTTTTTCTCTTGGGATTTTATATAGCAGCTGAGCCAAACTTCCCAGTCCTAGTCAGAAAGTATCTTATTATTTCCAGGCATTAAAAAAAAAAAGATATTGGAACCATTCCTAATGCTTTGAATTTATGAATAAAAATGAGGCTCGCGACTTTGATTTTATGAAAAAGATTCTCTATTTCTTGGCACAATATCATAAATACCCGAAAAATATTTCCATACATGATGCGTCAGCATCCAGAGAAAGGATTTCCAATCAACAGACACGAGAAAGTCTAAAAAAATAAAAAAATATATAACAATTAAGGAAGCCTTCAAATCTACATTATACCTCTACTTGCCGTCAAGCATGGTAGTGGCAGCGTTCTGCTGAGGGTTAATTGGATTCCACTTCAGACAGCTAGCTAGTTGAAGATCCAATGGGACAATGTCTTCCAAAAACACACATCAAAGCTAGATTTTTGATCTTCAGAGTGAAGATGGAGGACCAGCCCCGTTCTAAACTAAAAAATGATGGCCCATATTTAAACGTGGGGCAGGAATCCAACCCAAATTCACTCTATCGCTTCTAATAAGACGAGTGATCACATATCCAGTCAGAATCAAGGCAACCCCCCCACACCCCCATAATTTGTCATATTTAGATAGTTTGTGGTTTCACTGCAACTTAAGGGAAATGCATCAAAAATATTAAGAACTGTATAATTTTGCTTCCACATGTAAACAATCCAGTGAAATTTTGTCCCCAATACCTCTTTTTTTTTCTAACATAAATATCTGAAGTTGAATGAATACTTGAATTCCTTTTGAATTACAGTTATTCAACATCAATATAACGCTCATCCTCGCGAGCAGCCCGTGAAATCCTCTGGACAGAACGGCACCCGTTGAGGGAAACGGGCCCGGCCTTATTGAGACTTTGATCAGATGAGACAGCTCAGCGTCCTCGGCTGCTCAGATTGTTAAAATGGCCTCCGTTTGTTTATGTAACATGTATGCACTCAGGCTCATAAATAATGAATGAACTGTAAAAAGCAGATGCTAATGTGTTGGGGGGTGACTTGACAGAAAGGTAAATCTGTGAAGTAAAGGTGATGTGACTGAGACAGCAAAATGTTGTTAATTGCATTAATAAATGTGAAATATTGCATTGTTACATGATTATCTTGAGTTGTGCAGGGCTTTTAGGAGCCACCCACAAAAAGGAGAAACTTAGCTGCTTAATGCTCAACATTTATAAGTTGTGTGCTGCCGGGCCGCCTGTAGATCTTTAAAATGAGGCTATTAGTGTGTTGTAATGATGTACATGCTTTCTGCTTTTACTTTCCTGTAGGCGAGAACAAATAGGTCTGTGGCTATCTCTGCAGGGCATTCGGAGGAAGCAGCGCGTTGTAATTTCTGAAGGCTCCGACATTAGCTAACCATCGGTCATCACATGAGGAGCAAAGTGCCACATCCTCCATTCTTATTTCTATTCTGAGCCAGCCATCTTCCCTCGAGGTGCAGGCCCAGTTATTGAGTCTCTCCACCATGAGAGCAGAGGCACAATGTGCCAGTCACATGACCCGAGCGCCGCAGCGCCGTGTTAGGAATTAAAGTTCACGCGCAGGAAATTAACTGGGGCTTCTGCAGAGATCCCTGGGTATGCAGGAATCCTTGTTGGGCCTCGTCATTGTTGAGGTTTTAAACAGATGTTCAACTGAAGCAACAGCGTTGGATTTAAGCGTGTAGCATTAAGTGCTACTTAATGCTACACGACAGCAGTCATACGACAGCAGAACTGTCGTATGACCCGGCTACACGAATAAAACAGCCTCGATTAAATACTTGTAAGATTTTAAAATAGCAGGCAAGATGGAGTTGCCAGCATGTTGCTGAGTTGAGGAGGAGGGGGGGAAAAAAATCAATGCAACCTAGAGGCCAGCAAGCTCTGGTCGCAGTGGAAACCGTCAGTACAGACGCGCTTAAAATGGAAATGCATCTTCAATAACAACAAAAGGGACAAGAAAGCAGCACGAGTGCCAGGGGACCCCCTCTGGTTGTACCTGCGCTTATCGGGGGGGAAAAAAAATAAAAAATCTCTGCAGAGACGCAGTGGCACAAACTTCCATGTTCCCTCTTTAGGAACCGAGACAGTGATGCATTGCAACAAAACGAAACAATGCCCTGCAGGCTGCAGTCCTCGGCAGCAGCTCCCAGGCTGGGCTTTTTCTGTCAAAGTTTACTGGACTGGGGGGGGGGGAAGTTCCCATTTCTGTTTATGCCTTAGCATGTAAACCCCCCGTCATAGGGTATGTTCGAAGTGGTATCCTCAGTAAGACTTCAGAAGCCTCTAAATGGAACAAGGTGTCCAACTTAGCTCGTCTGATCTCTGTAAATTTACCTGCTATAAATACCTTCAAATTAATCATGTCTGCACAGCAGGATTGTGAACACCAGAGGATTACCAGCTTTATGAGTACCCTGATGAGACAGGGCTTCAGTTCCTAATTATATTTCTATTTAAAGATGGGCTACATTTTGCTTTGCGTAATAAAATGTATTCCAATCTCAACCTTTTAAAAAGAGAGGTCAGAGTTTCTGGAATAAGGTTCCATTAAATGGTATTAGGTTGTATCTGAAGTATATGATTATTGATATGGTAAACACCCCATAGACCAGTGTACGGAATTTATAAAGACTTCCTGGAATAAATGTTTAATACAATAATAAAGAAATGGAACAGGTAAAAAAATTATTTATAGGAGTTTAAGTTAACTCTACTGATACTCCTTTACTTTGATATCGGGCACTGAAACTCATGTTCCAAGCTTCACACATATGAAGCACTTTCTACTTTCTACATTTATTTCCCAGAAACAAAACAGCCTTTGCATAAACCGCTGTTGTTTTTGTGGTTTGAGTTGTTGTGGACACTTTGGCTTTTGCTCCTCAAGACCAACTAATCACAATTTAAGAAGAAAAAAAAAAAGAGAGAGGCCAACCAAGTCATCTATCACAGGTAAAATATTATTTTTTCATGACCTTTGAACAGAAGCTCACGATAAAATAACTTACTCTAGCTGATATTCTTTAGTGCAACCTGGGTATCAACAACAGAGCCCCGATGTTCATGAAAAGAAGCCAAAAATTCAACATTCGTCTTTATTTGGAACAATCCAAGAAAACAGTCCAATAAAACAGGCAATATGGAGAATAGTCCATAAAGATTTACTTTTTTTATATATAGGATGCAAAAGAGAAAAGAATACATAATCGTAGCAATTAAGGTCACTGTAATCGAACGTAACTCTTGCAGAGTTCATGATCCCTGATGTCTCCCCAGCCCCCATTTTTCACATGCGGGGCCACTCCTCCGGCGCCGTTGGCCGGCAGTCTCTTTGTGATCAGGAGGTTTTTGGGGAACAGCTGGTTCCCGCTGCTCTGTAGGATGTTCTCGATCTTTGTCTTCTGGCTGATGGGCATGCAGGAGGCCTTCTTGTGGTGCATGCCGCAGTCCCCGGCGTGAAAGACCCTGGGTGCCTCGCTCACCATGACCTTCCAGTAGGAGGGCAAGCAGGCCACGGTCAGGTGCTGCAGAGACCAGTCCCAGTTGTAGTCGTCGTAAGTGCAGAATGTGTCGGTGCACTGGATGAGCTTGTGGTACGTCTCTCTGCTCAGAGCCATTCCCATGTTGTGCTCCGTCGACTTCCAGGCCTTCACCTCCACCTTGTTCGCTTTGCTGGAGTAGCCGATGTGGCTATAGCTCCCAAGGGACAGGATGTCGCAGTCGGTGCACTGCTCCCGTTTGAGAGCTTTCATCTGCTTTAAAAGGTGGATAAAGTCTGGCGACAAATAGTGGTCTTCCTCTATGAGCAGAACCAGTCCTTGGTGGTCTTTGAGAGCTCTCACTCTGTCCCAGACGAAGTGTAGCTTCCACCACCAGTGGTGCTTGGTCTGGGAGAACTTTGCCTCACGGTAGTGGCCAAAGGAGTCCGGATACTCCGCGTTGATGCATCCGAGTTTTAAGGCGTCTTTTTTGGGAATATCTCTTGGGCAGTCCCTGGGGTCGTTCCCCGGGAATTCTTGGGGGTAGAGCTGAATGCTGAAGGGGAAGAAAATCTGAAGGACTTGACAGAAGTCAACAGAGGCCACCACTTTGTTTATCTCCGGAGACCAGTAGTCATGGCTGAATATCAGCAATATGCTCTCGACTCCCCTGGCCTTTCGCAGGCTGTCCACCAGCAGCTTCAGGTAGTCGGGTCGGTTGTGGACCTGAACCACCACGACCAGATCATCTTTCTGCCGAGTCTTGTACTTCTCTTCGTTTCTTATCGTCTGGTCGAAATTCAGCTGGAAGACGATCCCGCGATAGACGAGAGTGGCGTTGTCCACCTCTGGCTTGTTCATTTTGGCTTTATCCTTTGCATCGTCCAGGTGCGTGCCGTTCGCTTGGATAACGGGTGGCGGGACAGGTGCACGGCTAACTGCAGGAGTGGCTTGCAACTGGATGTGATTGTTGAGGCTGCCACTGCTGCTGCTGAGGCTGCTGCTCCTTTTCACAGCCTCAAATTCCTTGGGGAACTCCTTGGAGAAAAGAGTTATGTTCTTTTTTTGCCTTCCGCTGCTCCAAAAAGCTAGGCCACAGATAACAACCACCAGAGTCAGTATCACCACCTTCCTCTTGTAGATTCGGAATCTCATGATAGAGAATCAGCCTCTTGCAAAAAAGGATAGAAATTCTATACAAAAAAAAAAAATATAGAAACACAACCAAAATATAGTGGTGTGTTTTTCCACAGGTGAAAAAAAAAGAGGCCCACTGAGGCTAATTGATGGCAAAAAAAGCTCTTAATGTAAACATTAATTCTTCTTGGAATGTCATAGATGGTTCATAAATATCCCATAAGGCATGTCGGCTGCAGGGAGGCAGTGTGCATGAGCCACCTGGATAATGGGGAAAAAAAGAAAGAAAAAGAAAAGAAAACCTGAGTTATGAATGTTAAAATATTAATAAATACATAAAACCATAGTTCAGCAAGATATAACACACATAGTCTGACTGATGTTGACGACATTGAGTCAATTTGACATCGAGACATTTTAGCATTTAAAACTAAATGCTACATTTAGGGAGGATAGATGAAAAGTTGTTGCTACTGTGTGTTGTTTTCATATTTGCTTTATTGTCAATCTGCCAAAGGGCGACAAATTTAAATTGGCTTCACTAAAAACAGCCATAGAAGTGTATATTATTTGCAGTATCCCACAAAAGACATTAAAATAATAGAAAAATAGGGAAAAAAGCCAAATAAAAATAAGATGACATTAAATGGTTTGCACAACACATCACTTTACATACAAAAAATATACAAAAGTATGATTGTGGGTGGACTAGAAAACACTAAACAAAATTCTACCATAAAATAAGTAATAAATACAGAAAGTGTTCCATAAAAAAGTAACTTTACATTTATGTCCCAAAGTGAATAACCCTCATTGTTATTTTTTCATTGGAAAGTATATTTAACATTTCAGGATTTTAGGATGGCAATTGAATTTAAAGCAGGTTCGTTGGATTAATGTTCATTTGAAGACTTTTATTTTAAAGCATGTACAGCCAAAAGGGTTGTAGTGCATGCTCTAGTGCTTCATTACTCATTTTTAATGAACTCATCTTCAGGGTTCGTCGAGGTTTACATAAATAAATCATAATGTCCACATTGATGATTGTGAATTACAAAGTCGAAGCACCCTGCTTTTTATACTTTTTAAAATATTGTCTATTATAAAAGTTACATTATAAAAGACAATATAACTACATTATAAATAATAGAGTCAACAGAAGCTGCTCTTGACAGTACTAATTCATAATTTAGGTTTTTTTTTTCAAAGCCTGCAAGACATTTGTACACCAACTTTCTGACACATTGAGGTTTTTGGGTGCAGTGAACCACAAAACAAAAAGTGTGCTGCATGTTTTTGATGTGTCTGGATTTTCGAAAGCATCTTCTTCAGCGTTTGAAACATCCCAAGTCTAAAGGGATGTACATGTCACAGTGCCAATAATCCAAATAAAACCACCACTCATGCATACTCATGTAAGCTGTCCATAATACCGCAATCTCATGCAGAATTTCAAGCCATGTGTGCTTTAATAAACTCACTGCGCTTTAATTGAATACGGCAAATAAACCATCCTTATACTAAATGTTTACTTTAGAAATACACACTGACCTAATTCCATCTAAAAAAGCAAACCCCCTTCATGTCAAAGTAGATCTTTAAAACTAGCTTATTCATTTATGATTACAGAATGGATTACTTTTAGACAAGGGCTGGTCCAGTCATGAAATGCGTTATTATTGCGACGTTCTGACACATCCTCAACATCCCGGGAATTACCCAAGGATGCAGAAAAAAACCCACAGCAAGAATTGAGGAAAGTTTGACCAAGCTCATTTTATCCTCTCCCCATCAATTCACATTATTCAACTGGGAACATGAGCACAGAAGGACGGTAATAGCATGAGATCAATTAATCATATTTTGCAAGAGCAAAATATGACCATAACCCATTAGTAGACTGGCAGTAAAAGCAATTATTTAATTTCAGGGAAATGGGCTTCATGTCCGCAAACTTATTCCTCCATCCCACTTTCAATGATAGACCAACTTTACTTGGATTATTATTCAATAAAACTCTAAGCTTTCTGCATTATAGTGCATCCTTAATTACATTATCGATATTGATTGGCCGTTTCTGCTCAGACCTGCAGAACAAACCTTCATATTTTATTGATTACTAAATGAATGATCTGTCAGCTCTGCATATCCTGCCTCTGTCTGCCTGAAGCATACGATTCAGAAAAAAACAACCTTAAAAGGAACGGGTCACAACCATGGAAAACTTAATAATTTGTCAATTATTAACTGAAAAATTCTTCCAATTGTCAATTAATAATTGTATATTTTCTTATTTGGACATATTGAGCTTAAAGACAAAATCATTTACTCCCGTATTTATTTTACAAACAGTCAAATTGCTTCCCCCTCCGTCTACTACATTTTTCAATGTGTCAGTTTTCTCCCACGGCTTAAACCCCGTCAGTGTCTGTTAATTAGCCGTGGCTTGTCAGTGGCACACCGAGTCAGCAGCGGCTCTGTTCGATCCTACCATTATTTATAGGCAGAGCTAGCTCCGCTAGCTGGCAGTAAATTCTCCCAGAGCCACTCCAAACAATAGAAGCCGCGGCTCCAGCTTGGCTCCGTTATGACAGCGAGCATCCAGAAATGCTACTTCAATGCTAGCAACGGCTCCAGCTAGCAACTTCCAAGGCAGCCAGAGCCAAGAGAAGAGCTCGCCGTCAACAACAGCAGCAGCAGCAGCAGCAGCAGCAGCGTAACAAACCGAGCACAAACAACCATGTTGTCCGCACTCACCGAAAAACTGGACTGATACGGTCCTTTCACTGGGAGACATTAGAACGGCGGCTTTCCGTCCTCCTCCATACCTTCCAGCGAACTGCATGGAAACGTAAATGACGGCTAACTGCTCGGGAAAAAAAAATAATAATCCACAAATACAGAACCGCCGCCTCCCACTGTCCCACAATGCACTAGTCCGGGGGGGAGAGGGGTGGTGGTGATGGTGGTGTGGGGTGGACGAAGAGGAAGGAATGGAGTTGGGGTGTACTCCAACCGCTTTTATCCATTACGGTTATAGTCTAAACATCTTCCTCTGACTGCTGCAGCTGCTGACAGTTTCACTTAATTCCTCTTTTCTCAGAATATCATTTTAACAATATGGCATTCGAGTAATAAAACGACTTTAATTACACACCAGCGCATCAAAAAAAAAATGTTGAGGTGTTGTGAAAATTTTTCCCTGTTTAAGTTTCAAACATTTAATTTTGTGTGCTTCTGAGTGTTGAAGTGACAGCTCACACAACTGTGAGACCTAAAGAGTTGTATAGATCTCCAAAGAATGTAAAATCAGCACTTCCACTGTACAGAAAATAGTCAAAAATGGCCTAAGTCCAGGTCTGACCGTACAAGCAAGTTTACCCTGAAAGTGGACTGCAAGATGCTAACAGAAGTCTCCATAAACTCGTAATGTCCTGACATACAGCAGCCTCTTGTGAATGTTAATGTGAAAGCAAATTTAATTGTCATGTGAAATGTGTAAGCTTTGCTGTTTTATGGTCTGGGCAGGCTTTAGTGCTGCAGGAGATGGCCAGCTCACTATGGAATATGAGCTGAAAGAATCAGAGTCATTGGCCAACCAACATTTTTTGGCAGTGGTTACACTGTGGAAGTGCTGCTCATTAGCTGGATGTGAAAACAAGCTATTGAAAACTCATTCAGGGAGCAGCTGAGAGATGTCTGCGATCGTGCCCTGGGGACACAGACAGAATATTGTGCTCCTCTTTATTGACAAAAGTAGAAAACTATCTTGTGCTTGGATAGGAAAAATATCTTTTTACAAAAATATAGATATACATTTGAAAAAGGTAGTTTGGTAGTTCTTTCCTTCAAATTGTCTGATATGGATTCCCAAACTAAATCTAAAGCAGCCCATCTTCTCTTAACATTAGAAGTCACAGGATACTAAAACTCCTGCACAAAATAACCCACATGTGCATAAACTGAAAAATTCCCCATACGTCCTGCCCAAATCTGCCACAAACAGTCCAGACCTCTGAGTGATAATGTCATATTCAATAAAGTATAATTATATACAAAAAATTACTTATTTCAGTAAATAATTTCACTAAGTTAAACACAATAAGCAGATTTGTTACTCGCAATGATCTATTCAAGCCTTTATTTCTATTAATTATGATAACTTTCTGCTGACTGTTGATAAAAATATGGAAATTGAGATTAGAATATAAAATATTTAAGACAGAATTGTTGGTTTTGGAAGAATATGTTTAATACCTGCCTAAAGGTCGCTATTTTCAAGAAGTACTTTTAATCTGACAAAGAGCCTACTGAAATTTATTGAATTTGGCTGTATGCTCTCACATATACCACAGGAATAAAGAACTTTTTATACTGAACTAGAAACTGTTCTTATTTATTCTTAAAGGAAAAATTGTTTTCAATTTGTTCGCTTTGTTTCTCTTATAAATCAATAAGTTAGACATCAATTTCAGTCTACATAAACAAGTTATGCATGTAACTTATCCCTCTAAAGTTTTGTTTTCCTTACCAATAGGTGGAGCTAAACAACAATTAGGCAACCGGAAATACGGCGACTGAAACCATCTTTTGCGCATGCGCGTTCCTGGTTCTTCCTTTCCGACACTCGAGCGAAAAGAGACAAGATGGGCCATCAGCAGCTCTACTGGAGTCACCCGAGAAAATTCGGTCAGGGATCCCGCTCCTGGTAAGTGACAGTCTTGTCGATTTGATTATGAACTAAAGAATTAATTTAGGTTATATTTTTGGCTTAGTTTGGATTTTTTCTGTGTTAAAATTGCATTCAGTTCCGTACCGCATGGGCGCTAAGGCTGAGCCAATATGGCGCTCGAGGATGTAGCTTCCTACCTGTTTAGCACCACAGCCACACGTTAAAGGATTTTCCTACCTGTTGACAATTTTAAGGGTTCAAAACTGCAATCACCGTTATAATATAGTACCTCGGTTGCTCGTTAGCTGCTAATTGAATGCTTTGGGTGGACTGTGTCGTTTTTTGTATTGACAATAGCAAGGATGCTCTACTAAAGGAGTGCTAAATGCTAACCGGCTACTAGCAATTTTATACCGTATTTACTGACGCATGCTAAAGAAAATCTCTAACGAAACAAGATCAATGAGTTAATTAACTCCTATTTCGTTTCAGCCGAGTGTGTTCAAACAGACATGGCCTGATCCGTAAATACGGACTCAATATGTGCCGTCAGTGCTTCAGGCAGTACGCAAAAGACATCGGCTTCGTAAAGGTGAGTAACATCTTCTTGTGACCACACTTAGGGTCGCGAATAAATGTGACTTTTTGAGAGCGTCTACTGACTTGTAAATGTATAACACAAAGAATTATTATAGTTTTTTGTACAAAAAATAAAAAATGCAGTTGATAGAAATAAAGACATAGGCTGCTGTTTAGTACTTTACTATTCCAGTTTTCATGGGCAGTTGTCTTCCACAACAATGATGCTGTCAATCATCTCACAATCCCATTTTTTCCCCCTCTTCTCTCTTTCAGCTGGATTAGATGTGCTGTGCTGACATCCACTGGCTAAGGACAGCTGGCTAACATGGAAGAAATTTAACACTTCTAATAAATGCTTTTTTTTTTGTTCAACCACATTGAGCTGTGTGGTTATTTGGTGACTAAAAATGTGGTGCTTAGAAAATATTCAAACATGGGCTTAAAAATTAAAAACTGCAAGTTATTGTCCGTTTTAAATCCAGCTGAAAATGAAGGATTTAAGAGCGGTATTCATGCATCCAGGCATGAATACAGATATGTTAAATAAGAGTGCATCAAAATGCATCCCGTTTAGACTGAAATTTTTACTTATAGATCCTTATCTAGGGAATTTGCCCCTTGAGATATGGCCAATTAAATGGTGGATCTCTAGTGTAGACTTTAATTTTTATTTTTAAAGTTATAAAAAAAATCAGATGTAGTGTTGCTTCTGTGAGCTTAAAAATGTAGTTCTGATTTTTTTTCATTATTTTTTTCTAAACATCCCTATGGACTAGGTTAACAAAAATCAAGGGCTTTAAGATGTACTGCTCTAAAACTCTCACTTCTAAATTATGTTAAATTTATTTGAAAATACAATAGCTGCTGTATAAATGGATGCACAACTGTATGCATCATCAGAAGTGTTTTGGGGGAAAAAAAACACAACTTGTCAGGTGTGAACAACCAAGGGACTACTGCACTGAATCTCATGGTTATTCCACCAAATATTGATTTCTGAACTCTTCCTGAGTTAAAACATTCGAATTGTTGATTCTAAACGAATGTGAACTTGTTTCTTCGCATTAGCTCAGGTCTGGAAGCTCGCATCTTTTTCGTTATTTTGACCATTTCTCATTTTCGGCAAATAAATACAAAATTTTTGCTTGGAATTTCAGACATGTCAGTAGTTCGTAAAATAAAAGAACAATGTTAATTTTACTCAAATGTATACCTAAAAAAAGTAAAATCAGAGAAACTGATCATTTTAAGTCTCAATTTTTTCCAGAGCTGCATGTTTATATATCACGAGGTAACCATAAGTTTGCAGCAAGAGTCTGATCTAACATTTCTTTAAATAGCCCTTTAAAAAGTATCGCTAAGCTATTAAAAGTCATGTGGTGCAATTAATCAACCCATCTGTACATCTAACTGAACAAAACTGCAGACTAATTTTGAAGTCAGCGTGCCTTCACATTCAAGGACAGGGAACATACTGGGATTTTGTTCTGCTTCAAAGCTAATGCTTCCTGATAAGTCTCCTACAGGGAGGGCTAATTGGCCAATAACTCATGACTTCATTGTCCAAATCTGAATAACCTTCCTGTCATCTGTAGTCAGGCGGGTGGGCTTTTAAGAGTGACCAAAAATAATCTTGGGTAGGATATGATAGAAGTATTTTGCCTCAATTTCCAAATAGGTGAAACACTAGAGGGCAGCAATGCTGCATGTTGATTTAAAAGATATTTATGACATACTGCTATTTGGAAAACCTTAGTTGTACTTTTGTTCTTTTTGATGTACAAAATTGAAATTTTGAAGCCCCTTCATTTTTGGGAAGTGAAACATGAGTCCATGAAAAACAGCACTTTATGTAGGACATTTAGGTCTTGAGCTATGCAGTATATCAAACTCTAGAATGTTGGCTTTACATATTAACAGGAAGGTCAGGTGATGGAAATGCCAAAACTTTAACACTCAAGGAATATCCCAACAATCTTTAGTATCAGGGTTCAGATTGCAGTTTTTAAAATACAAGAATATGCTACGTGCTTAAAGTTTTAAGACTAGATTATGTAGTATCCCAGTCCCAACTTATCCCAAAAGCAGCAGTGAGGTAACTTAACCAAGTGAGTAACAGAGTAAGAAATCCAAGAAGCCTCGTAAACTGGAGTTATATCACCTATAACTGACAAGAAAGTTGATGCTTCTAAGAACCCGTGTCTCTCTTCAGGAAAGTCTTTAGGTCACTTTGCAATTCAAAGACACGCTTTGTGTAAGCGATCTCCAAACTGCTTCATTAAACTTCCCCACGTGTACAAAGTGAGCACCACAGCTATATCAAAATGCTGATATCAAACAATAGGATTGTGCAATAAGTCAGTCACAAATACTAACTAAAACTGACAACAAAGGAGTCATCGCTCTATCAGATTAGAGTCTACAAATGGGAGAGGGGTGCACACTGAAGCCCTCGAAGCTTTGCTTTGTTGACAGAGTGACATTTCGGATCAAATCTGGCTCCGGCATGTGGATTTTATGAATGCTAAAATATGCATGAGGGAGAGTGTGGAGTCGGGAAGTTCCTTTTAAAGTGCGGCTGCCGCGGGCTGGGCTGTTGGGACAGATGGAGCTGATCACACAAGTGCTGCATGTTGCATCACATCATGGAGGCGGATAGAAGGTGATTCTTTGATGTTCGGTTCGGCTGTACTTTTTTTTTTTTTTAACCAGTTGCATTAATGCCCTAGTTAAGCTGCCATCTCAGGGCTGCCAGGACAGCCAACTGATGACATTTAGAAGGTTTGTTTCATCCAAACTCGGATGCGAAGGCTCTTTGTGTCAGTTTGCCGCAGTAATTGAGGACCAAACTCTGCCTAATGTTGTGTTATCGCTGCATTTCCATGTTGTGTTATCGCTGCATTTCCCAGCTTGTATGGTGCACTTATGTCGATGCTCTACTACTGCGGTGTGGTTTTAGCTGTCATATTCCAGAGCGAGCCAAGTATGTTGTCCAAGTTTCTCAAATGAACAAAGGAAACCAAGTTGGGCAACTTCTTCCACATAAATGGTCAATAAACAGCAGTTTATGGAGGACGATCGCATAAGCAGAATTTGAAGAGAAGGGCTGGTGACGCAAGAAAACTAGACTGAACCAAAAGAAATGGATTCACTTTTCTGATGACAAATCAGTAAAGCAAGAGTAACATTTGCCAGCAAAAATATAAAATGAGTTGCCCCAACCTGGCCTCTCAAAAATAAATTTACATTAATAGGTGCCAGTTTTTCAGTGGAGAAGAATAGAATGCATAATGTGGCTCCGTTCAAAGATCTGTAAATCCCTTCTCTAGCTTTGAACATCTATAATAATGGTCTAATAAAGGGAACAGGAATGGCTGACAACTTTCCCGTACTGCCACAATAAAACACAGTAGAGCTTGAGAGCAAACAACTGTATTTAAGTCAACAAATAACTACAAAAAAAAAAAAAAAGTCCTGAATAAGCCCCCGTTTTGCAACAACCTAATGTTCTTGAGCAAAAACCTATGCTGCGACCAATCCAGTTCCAATTCAGTAGTGCTTGTTACTATTTTGGCCCAAAGCTTAAACTGCCAATGAAATGCATCAGAGCTTGAGACTGTAGCGGGACAAAATGTAGCAAAAGTTCAAAGGACGTGAATATTTTTGCAAGGTGCATCAAAAACAATAAGACGTATAAAGTGAGATAAACATCATGCCATCCTTATTAAAGAGAGTTTAAATCTTTAAATCACATTAACCGAAAAGAGCACTTTACAGACCTAAACTACATATTTTATCTGGTTTTTCTGCAGCATTACTGTGTTTTTTTTTTTTTGTGTTTACTAATGTATTTTTAAGAGTTTATGACCCCAGGCACTAATTTTCCCCTGCAGAATCCCTCCCCGCGCCCCCACAGTCTGATTTGCGCAATGTCCATTCTTTTTTAATGAAATCTAGTTTTGCAGTAGTTAATCAGAGGCTGTTTGTGGCCAACACAAACCTCCTGCTGAGGAAAAAAAGGAGACTCTTGAACCATTTACGACTACATTTTCAAAGTAGGACAAACAAAAAAGCTTATCCTTTCAAGTTAATCTTACAACAAAAAAAAAAACCCTGAATTTGAAATAGTGCATCTTGATGAAATCTTTTTTTTCTGTCCATTTCATCTTTTATACATTACAAAAAATACATATTTTTTTTATGTTTTCGAGATTATCAAACACATTTTAATATCAGGGAAAGATGAAATGTTATTTTTTATAAATTCTTTCAATAAAGCAGAAAAAAAATCTATTCAGTCATACATGACAACACACCTGATTCTCTGTTAGAATATGAATTAAGCTCAGTAATTCAGGCCTGATTATTGTCAGAAATGTACAATCTGAAAATCTCTTCAACAGAACTTGTCTGATGCATAGACTATGCTTTAAGATTTGAAAAAGCAGCAAATTATTCTTCCATCTGCATAATCAGACACTTTATTCTGTTAAAGAGATTTCAGAAGGGCACTTTTTTGTCCAGAGGAAAATGAGCAAGTGCTCCAGCACCACCTAGTGTCTATCTGCGCACATCCCAGTCCACTGACTTAGATCTGGCAAGGTCTTGATGTGATGTTTTGGACTTAAATTTAATTGAGATACAGTGGTGTGACCTTAAACAGACCGTTTATGCTTAAAAACCCTCTAAAATGTTTGAATTAAACCGATTCTGCCGAGAAGAGTGGGCCGAAAATCGTCAGTTCTGTTTAAAAACATAATCATTTCCAGCTGTTTAACTTTTCACAGCAACAGAGGCCACCAAGGGTTGGACAGCTAGATCATAGGCGTAGGTGGAAATAACTTTAGATTGTATTCATTTTTGTTTGAAATTTTGTCCGATAAAAAAAAAAAGCAAACACAAAAGTCTTTTAACAGACTCTTTTGTTTTAGCTCTTTCTTCACTACACTGTAAATGAAACCATTAAAACCGAGCTTTTCCTGACAAGGGTTGCGAGTAATTTTGGTAATGTGGGTTAAAACCATGTACAACTGCCAACCACGGGACTTCGACACAGCTTAAGGTGTTCGGAAAATCCCGTCTCATAACGGCTCTTTACTTCCGTGACACAATGACTGAGCTGCATCTCTACAGACAGCCTGAGTTTGTGTGTTGTGGGAGCACTTTAAGAGCAGACAGTTAGACTCAGTTTGTTATCCATAAGTGAGACGCGTGATGCAAACAGCTGTGTACGTTTGGGGTGGTGGGAACATTGTTTGTTGCACTATTTGACTCTGGTAAGAAAGAATTCAAAGAAGATTGTGGTTACATCTTCGCACGGAAGGCAGACCTCAACAAAAACACAAACCCAAATCAAATCAGAGGGGAGCTGTTGTGTGGTGGCTTGGGACCAAAAGCCTCATCGACGCTCTGGCTGACTGACTGACTGACTGCCAGGTACAATGCCCAGGTCTCCCCTGTCCGTCTCCTGGATTATGGCGAGAAGAGCAGAACTGAAAATGTTAACAGCGAGCTGTTGGCATGGAAACATTCCACTGAGTTTTACCGGTGTCTGATTGTTAGGGCAAGAGGCACTTCTCGCTGCAAGGTTCCTCAGAAAGGCTCCAGGCAAACATGCTGCTCATTCATTGAATTCTAACCGAGTGCGATTATTGTTGACCCAGAGACGGCAAAGAAAAGCAAAGTTTTAGGATTCTTTTTTTGTATATTATTATTTCTTTTTAAGGAAAATGGTTCAGTTGCTGGAGAGAATGGAAGAACAAACAGAAAGTTTAATTGAAATAAAGGAACCAACAGTGCAGGCAGGAACAGTTCAGTCTCACAGTGAAATTATGCAGTAGCAGAGGGTCTGTGGAGCAAGCAGCTGAATTTAATAAGCATAGAGCCAACTGACTGACTCTGTCATCAAAGAGTCCACACAAATGGAGGCAAAAAAAAAAAAAGGGTTCCTTCGGTTATAGCCGACACCTGATCACATCAGGAAGCCCACCGACTGGTGCCAGTAATGATGGCTAATTTTAAATTAAGTGTTTTTGCCTAGCAGGCACGCTTTGTCAAGACTTTTATCCGAACCGAACTACTGTCAGTGTTTCCATCTACCGCGAAAAAGATCAATGACGCTAGGATGTTATTTTTTTTTAGTTTTGTTCAGCGAAGGCCGACATCCATCCACTTTTTGTCTCTCGTGAGTCAGCGGGCGCACCGGATCCACACGGTTTGCTTAGAAGTGGTGCTTTTTCACTTTTGACTTCAGATTTCAGATCTGAACCGAACTATTCTCTCTAGTTCGAGACTACTGGGAGCTGCCCAACACGTCCCGCTCCCGGCCCAGCTGTCGTTTGCTTAAAATGGAACTTTTCATGTGACAACACCTTTCTTTTTTTGTGTTGACAGCTCAAACACGTGATGCTAAAAGGGCCTGATGTCGAATGTTAATGAAGATGTCACTCCGCAGTTGATTAGACTCAAGAAAATTAGAGCAGTCCATCAACAAATGGACTGCTCTAATATATGCAATATTTTTTCTCGCTTACGTCAAAATGTGGAAGTAATTATTTTTGAAACGTTCCAATAGATATAGTTCTATTTGCTTTCTGTTATGCAAGATATTCCTCCAAAGATTTTATGCTGTATCTCTTTTTTAACTGAGAGTGACTCAAAAAAAAACTTTTGCTGTTGAATTTTGCTTGACTTTTAGTTCAGTGCAGACAGAAGGTCTTATCACGAAGCTGTTCAATCTCGAGCCTCTCTCTTGAGCTTTCTCGGGTCGCTAATAAATCACCAATCAAGCTGGGGATATCATAGACACACGTGAGCTTACAAAAAAAGGAAGCTGAAGGAGGCACAGAGTGGAACTCAGCAGGGTCAGCGAGAGTCACAAAAAAAAAGACACGATTAATGATTAATCGACTGCGTGTGACACCTCTTTATTTATTTTCTAGTAAAACCTCCACTAAGAAACTACCCTTGGGTAAAGTCGCTGTACTTCAATGCAACCAGTCTAATGTGTGGTAATGGTAACAATTATACACCAGGTGTGTTTTAGAGTTTTGCTTTTTTTTTTACATTTCGGCAGTAAGGCTGGCTGCACGGATCATCTCCAATGATCTCTAATGTCCAACCCCAAAGGTGCAAAGGCATTGCACCCTTACATAAATCAGCCAATGCAGGGCTGTAACTACAGCAAAAATCTTGTATCTGAGTACTTTGTGAAAAAATGCTTTAAGGAAGATATTGTAGTAGAAACGACATTGGTACCGAAACAAAGATTAAACATATTCAGGTGCCTACCTTGGCTCGCACCGGAGTTACATGACACCCAACCACCTCGACATTCCTCCCTGCAGGTTGTGTGTTTGCTAGCTACTTTGTCAGCAAGGTCCCACCTGAAACTTCAGGAGTACTCCCTTGGCCTCGTGTTCTACACTTTGTGTTTTATGATTAAGTCTTACATTTTACCCATTTGTATGCTATATTTCAGCGCTGTGACGTATCCCGAAAATTTGCCAGTGCTTGGGGCCGTATATTTTTGTCCAAAGTTTGACTGAATGTAGCCCTTCTGGCCTGGGAATGCCTGGAGAGAGCTGCTGGGGGGAAGGAGGCATTGTCTGGGTTTCCCAACAGAATCTGTTACCCCTGTGATCAGACACTCAGAATAAAATGGACGGATGAATGTGAAGAAATTTGATTTCTCACATGTAAAGTTTAAGCCTTAATAATTAACTGAAACACATGCAATCTAGCCCTTGTAATTGGAAACACTGCCATCGTTGTGCGAGGAAGGCTGATCAATGTTAGAACAGCATAAAGGCCAAGACATGTTGGTAATGTCAATTCCAGCTTCAACTTCTCAGGTTAAGGAAAATCAAACAATTAAACAAAGCCGCTACAAAAACACCAAGAAACGTCAGCAGACATAAAAGACTCAGACAAGAGAACACTAGCGGGTACCGTGTTGCCAAAAAGTTTGACATAATGAACCAGTGAGGACTGGATGAGAAACAAGGCAGCCCTTTTGTTGTGGATTGTTGCTCGGGGGCGATTGCAAATCAGCAAAATGATTGCATTTTCCCAGCTCAAGACAAATTAACTCCCAAACAAAAGAAGGACAAACTAAAAATCCACAAAGGAAGCGTAAAGAATTTCAGAGAGACTCAGCCAGAACAATTCATCTCACAGCGGCGCCACAGAGATTCTCAGCTTCAACAGCTTTTGCTATCGCACCGGATTCCTAAAAGCAACAGAATGAGACGGAAAAACTGTCACGCGGGGAAAAAAAAAAGACTGGAAACACTTAAATTATGCAGCTGTAATGCAAGCAAGAGAAAAGGTCAAACAAGCAGAGCTGTGAATCCAAATTGCCTCCCTGTGTTTAGAGTTCGCGCCTTCAGCACGAACAGGCCGGGAGCAGCATTATCGACCCACGAGCTTCAAAGGCTGTGTCGTGTAAACACGAAATGAAACACTAATTATTAACACCCCGGATGACTGGAGAGTTTCACACCTCTCACCACTTCCCAAGTTCGGTGGAGGCACAGAGGCACAGGAAAAAGCTTGTGCCTACTAGACGCGGGGCTCGACTTGAAATTCCTATTTCCTCCCCGTCGGGCAGACAAAGAAAACGTGAAAGTCTAAAGCTACCTGTGAGGGCAGTGTTGTCTTGTAGTTGAAGACGGAAGAAACAGAGCGAGCAGACAGGCAGGCAGAAAGCTTTTAGACCAAACTTGATCAGGCAGATGACACGTCTGCCTACGTCTAATTGAGCCCACCACGCTACTGAAGTAGAGATTATGACTGGAGCAGAAAAGAGAAGCAGCACTAATCCTGGCACAGAGGGAAAGCTGCTTTCATGTACCTAAAGAGAACATAAAAATCAAAGAGTTAACACCAGTAATGTTCTAACAGATTTCCCTGGTCTTAGTTGTCTGTCGTCTCTTCATGTATCTGGTGTGTGTATCCGTGTTGGATTGCGTCTGCTGTATCGAGCCTCGCGATTTTGGTACAACAACGAAGCTGATCCTTACAAACGGCGCAAACGTATTTTGAAGCAAGAGTTGAAGTCGAACTTCCCTGTTCCCTTGTTGACGGGTGAGTTAATAAATTCCTTGCAGACAACATGATCAGAGTATCACCATAGCGGCACAATGTCCCATTTGTTGGGCGAACCTCTCAACAGCTACCTTTTTAGCTCCCATACCACGGAGGATTTCCGAAACATCGCGATAAACAAGTCGCATCACCAGTACGCGCACGATGATGAATCCGAATGGATTCCTTCCAACTTCCTGTCAAAGCGGAAACGTCAGTTCAGTTCGCTGTGGTGACTTGCAAGAAACCTGCAGAGGTCAGTGTCCATTTCAGCATTTGAACGACTTGAGATTTGTAGCCGAGCAGAGCACATGTGCTCAGGGGCAGCTGGGGGGGGGAAAAAAAGAAAGAAAAAAAGTTCCCTCATAAATGGAAAAAAAAAAAAGACCAAATAGTGGCATTTAACAGTCTGCAGAGAAATGGTGTCACACAGACCCTCATCTTTCAGTCCTCCTCGGGCTAAAAAGAATGTGATGTTCCCTCTGTATTGTAATTTATTTCTCACACAGGTCACCGCTCCGCAGTCGCACCACATACTTTATTTTAGAGGGTAGTCTCTTGCTATCATCTCCTGTCACAGTCATGCACCGGTGCAATATAAAATTTACCTGGCTGCACGGGGTTTATTTAGACTTAACGCCTTTAAGTGACCAGATATAACTGTGGGGCCTTTATGAAAATACCCGCCAACAACCGTGTCTGTCCGACTCTATTATACACCGGTTTAAATATGAACCTTTAAATTCACTGTTGGGCTTTCACACCCAAATATCAGAATCTCTGTGACAGGGCCGCCTGGACTGAATTTCCTGCAGGATATGCACCATTTATAGTAAAGCGAATTCTAAAAATAACCTGTACACACTTGATTAAGTCATGATCAGGATGTTTGATTTCCTTTTATTTCTTTCGTTTTTTTTTTGTTTTTTGTTTTTTTTTTGCAAATGCAACATATATTTGGTGAGTGCCTCTCTGCAGAGATGCTCCCTCCGAGTTATTGTGAATTGTTCCTGAATTGTCTGAGAAGATAAACAGATGTTTGAGATGACGAGGGAACAGCTGCCTCCCGCTGATCTGATTAGCAGCTGCTAATTCTTTCTACTGCGCCTCCAGTTGCGAGGTGTCTGTCTTCGCCCTGCAGCCGAACCGGCGTAGCTGTCACAGTTCCATCTTAAATCCGGGAAAGGGAAAATGAACTGTCACAAGTGTTTGATCGGTGGAAGTGGCCGGTAAGACTTGTTGATCTTGCACCTTGGTTTTATTTTTTTTTCTCATTTTAAATACTTGAGGGAGAGAAATGTGGAAAACATTTTCAAGGACAGGGACAAGAAATGGAACAACCCTGCAGGATCAGAGAGAAAGCTTGGTGGGGGGGGAGGGTTACAGCAGCCCACCCCAGTTTGAGTCGCTTTTACGTGTTTAACTTTAATGTTGTTGCAGTTTTCTTCAACAGACCAACACATGGCAGTACATTATTGTGAGGTAGAATGACAATGACACATTTATTTTTAGTTTTTCTGCAAATGAAATCGGAGAAGTTTGATTGACAACATTCATAAACAAACTTTATGAAGGCAAAGCAAAAGTAAGTTGTGGTACTGTTGAAGTTGAGTTAGGTTATAAAACACTGTCTTAGTCATTGGACATCTTCATTGTCATTATACCACATTGTACCAAGCCCACTATAGGACATGGCGATGGCAGTGTCATGCTGCGGAGATGTGTATTTTTTATTTTTTATTTTTTTTTAGTAGAGGGCTGAGATGCTGGGAGGATGGAAGAAGTTAAATGTAGGGAAGAAAACCTGTCCGACTTGAATGTGGGGAGTATGTCCACTTTCCACCGGGACAGCAAACGTCCATCTAGAGCAGGGGTCCCCAAACTACGGCCCGCGGGCCGGATCCGGCCCGC
>NW_006800373.1:313075-318818 GCF_000485575.1 Poecilia formosa
ACAAGAATTTCTTTGTTTTTTTTTACTGCAAAAACTAAGACCGGCCCCCGACCACAGAAAGGAACAGCTATGTGGCCCTCGCAGGAAAAAGTTTGGGGACCCCTGATCTAGAGCCACGATGAAATTTTTTAGGTCAAACACTTGGAAATTGCAATTTGATAAGATTATTTCTTTCTACTCTGGCTGAGGTTGAACTATTCAGTGTGAAAAAAAAAATCAATTTAAATCTGCAAATGAGCAAAACTGGTTGAAATACATGTGCAGCATTAAATGGAATGATGGGTAATTCTACATAGAACTGACTGGAAAGGTGAACAAAAAATGCATGCCACACTTTTCAGATTTACATACAAAAAAACAAAGCAAAAAAAAAAAGTTTCCTTTCTTTCAACACGGTTATTCAATCTTTTCTTTTAGTTAATCAAATAAAATCCCAACACAATACAAGAAAATTTGTGAAAATGTATGCCCAACTGTGAGGGATGTTAATACTTTTGCACAACATTGCAGATACCAAACACCTCTTAAACTGTGATGACTATTGTACAGATTAGTTCTTGTAAAGAACTAGACTTTCTTTCAGCAATATATAACATTTCACACTAAAGCACTTTATATGATCTGCAGCTCACAACCTTTGAACCCTCGACTCATTTTTTCTTTCCAGATATTACTTAACATACAGTTTTGCCGCCTGGAGCTTTACATTGTCTCTCTCCACTAAGTTCACCGTCTGCCATTTTGTCCAAACTTGGACACTTCTCGGCTGCGTGCTATCTGCTGTCCTGCGATCCTCTCCAGATTCATTGATCCCGCCCCGTCCGCCCACCAGAGGATCCGATACCAGTTAACATGATGCAGAGTCCACATATTTGCAGGCCACAGGCTATCAGCGGGCCGCACTCTGGATGTGAGTGACTGGAAGTGATAGCGATCAGTTAGAGCCAGGCTACGATTGATCAGGTATGTGTGTATAAACAGATAGTGAGATCAATGGAGACAGACAGGGCAATGGAAAGTCCACGTGTTTATATAAGCGCTGGTGAGTGACACCAGATGTTGAGAGGTGTTATAGATTAGCGCTAAAGCCTCGACTTTAGCTCCTCTAATTAGAAAAATAAATAAATAAATAAAAATTGTCTGGAGTGTCTGGAAATTGTAACATCTAAAATATTTATCATGTTAAAATAACAAAAATTGCAATAATGGAAAGTACAAATTTGAATAAAGTTGGTTATGTTTTAAACAAATGCAAAATGTGTTTTAATGAACATCTTTACTTAGTCTCATTTTTTTTTTGCCAAATCAGTGAGAAATTACCATGACCAGAAGTCATTGAACACTTGACAACCAGCTGGTGTAAGTAACGTTAGTTAGCATGTTCTCACAATTGCTGTGCATCTGCTCAGCTAATTATACAAGCTACTCAAACGTTAAAGGGTTAATGGAGGAGCTATGTCATGATGACTTCCTGAAGGTGGAGTTTCAGACAGAGCAGGAGTTTTTAAAGGGACAGAGGCCCAAATTCAAGGCGTTAACTTGAAAAGTCATTTTTAAAGTCACATTTGTTGTACATGGCATAGCACCTCAATTGACTGTGCCATAAAATTGCACTATGTGCCTGATAAATACAAAATACTTCCTCTTTAAGTATATTATTCTACACCAAACAGAGTTAAGGATTTTTACGTTTATTGAAAGGACTTGTTTTTTTTTCTCTTCTATTTGTGGAAACAAAGAATATGTTTTCTTTGGAAAAATATTAAAACTGACAGACACCAAGACCATATATACAAAACCACTGCTGAGTCCAAGATGTCTCAATAAAATGAGATCTGACCTGGTATTCAGGCATCGCGATGCCAGTAAATAAGGCAGCTGCTAGAATAATCATTCAACTATAAAGTCCACTATAGCATTCGCGTCGTACGCCACACTCGGGCGATCGAGGCATTCAGGTACCCGCTGATCATGGGCTGCAACATGGCTTGTGTGGCGGGAATGAAAGGTAGGACCTGCACTGGAGCGGACAGCAGAGTGGGATTCTGGGAGTATGCTTATCTCTCTGTGTCAGGGTCCATCAGCATCTGTCATGTTTACTCCTAAGGCTGCTGGCTGACTGCTCTGTCGAGGTCCTCCGTATCATTCACCTGTGAGCTAAAAGAGAGCACACACACAAAAAAAAGAAAACAAAAAAAACACACACACACCCACACACACACACACACACACACACAAAGCGCTTTGTTGCTGCAAAACAGAACTCTTTATTTTTTCATCTCATTGTTTCTATATTTGTCTCCATTTTAACTATACTTAAACGTCTTTTGGGCAAATTTAAACATTTTGACACGTTATATCTACCTCTGTCAGAGTTAACCAACAGAGGTAACCAAAACAATGTGTAAGAAATTGCAAATCACCGAGAGAGTGATTTGCACCGGAGTAAATTTTGCACGTTGTCCAGGCAGAAGGCATCGTCGTCTTTTCTACGCCTTTCGAAACTTTCATCTGGGGGCTGCGTCCACACAGATAGCACATCCAGACGCTCGCTGGAACAATAACCCCAATGCAATTTCATGCTAAAACCCGGCAAAATTTCCCATTTGAATGCACGGGGATTATGCCCCTCAGATCTGTCATTATTGCGTGTGCTGCGCGCGTGTGTGTGTGTGTGTGTTTGCAGAGCGGTGTGACGAAGTCCAAGGAAGGATGAACGAGAGATTTGAGGGAGATTCTTGAAATGTCGCAGGTGAAAATGTCAGCCCGCGAGGTGGAGAGGAGTCAAACTCAGCAAGAGCCAGAGGTTCAAACTTTAATGAATTAGTGTCTGTGAGTCACCGCGAGTGGCCTTGTGTGATGTCACCAGCCTGTCCTCTGTATCCACTGCTGAGGACAAGCAGAGGGAGTAGCACACCGTGGCCTCTGGCCTTTGCAAAGAATATGCTGTACTCTCTCCTGTTTCACTGCTGCACATCCTCCAGGCTCCAGCTCTAGCTGTGTTGGCTGTGATGACCCAAACACTATTTGTGGGGTCACACTCATGCCTGCTGTGACTGCTAATGACTAGGTATGTGTGTGTGTGTGTGTGTGTGTGTGTGTGTGTGTCACAGAAAAAAGAGAGAGAGAGAGAGAGAGTCCTGCTTTGCAGTGCAAATCTTTCTTATCTTTTGGTAGCGTGTGAGCTGCTGCTCTACGACTGACCGGACTGTTGTAGCAAATACCGTCTGCCTGACCATCTTGTTGACGAATCAGTGCAACGTTGGAGCAAATCTGAGCAACGTATGAGAAGTGGCTTTTGCGCGCTGCTTTTCTGTGAGGCAAGATGACCGTGGCCCGTTTCATGCTGTTTTCTCCTCGCTGCGGTATCGCGGGGGGACAGGCAGCCAACCACTGTGAAGAAGTGTGCCTGGGAATGACAAACACCCACTTGATCTCGTGAACCTGCATAACAAATGGTTCTCAGAGTCATGGATGTGGCCGGTCCTGTGAGAGATAAAAAGTCTTGGGCAGCCAGGCGGTTTGCACAAACAAAACTGAGCCAAGTTCTCAAAACGGCCGAGTTCCCACTCTCACAAAGTGCTACATACGAACTTATACGAAGGCGTTTTAAAGAAAATAATTGGGTGCGTTGTATTTCTATGAGAGGAGCTGTCACAAAACCTTTGACTCGCTCCAGTTTAGCACAACTAGCTGCAGCAGTGAAGCAGCTCTTTGAAAGCCATGTGTTGTTGAGGAAGCTCTTCCATGATTGGCTCGTGTTACCAATACAGTACGCAAACGAGCGAATATCAAGAACCTCTAAATTTGCTTAATGCCATGGAGTTGGAGCTGAGGACGCCGTCATACGTCTGTTTCAACCAATCCGCTATCATCTGAACAAAAGACACCAATGGCGGCCTCGGGAATCCGACAAACAGGCAACAGCTTGTGAGACTGGACTGAAGGGTCACCTATCCAACCTGTGCTGCTCTGTCAGCAGCACAGAGAACTACACTCTCGTCATGCTTATTCTCTTCGGTGTGGCCATCAAAACGTCTAGCCACACCAACAGACATTAGTGGGTTAGGGTTATGCCACCTTGGCTGTGTAGTGCAGAAAATAACCCAAAAGGTTAAATTGAAGATCTTTTAGATTGATAAGTTTTGTTTTTCAAAGGTCCCTGCCCTTAAAAACATGAAGACCCTTGTCATGTTTGAAAAACAAAACATTTGGGCATCTTCTTCATGCTTCTTACTCCTGCATAGACCTTTCATACATTTGATTCTGTCGCATTTACAATGACGTCTCCAACATCTGTGTCTGACCTCCATAAATATGATTCTGGAAGTACAGTCAAACACACTTTTTAAGCATTATGGAAAACCTTTCTAGAAGGGTTGAAGTGGTTACAGCTCCAATGATTGAGATCATTGAAACCTTATGAATGTGGAACTAGATATGCATGTCGCTCAGATTTATATGTCTCTAATATTTTTGGGACGTTTTAACTGCATAAAAAGAGCAAAATGCACGCAAGATATTTCTACAGGACTTCTTGATTCTCTGAACTCACAGAACTCGTCTTTATAAGAACCAACCCACTCTATAAAGCACCGTTCATCCACATCTGAAGAGCTATAAGCCAAGGAACAATATTTTAGAGTACAAAAACCTATTTGATTGGCACCAGGTGGTGAAACATCGACGAGGGAGGTCCGTGGTATTCTGAGAGGTCTGGTGAATTTGTGGATGCCAGGTGTTGTTGCACGATGGAAATGATAATTCTACATCCTTTGACACGGGAGTGTCACGCAGAAACAAACAAACAAAAAAAAAGCTAGTTAAAGCAAGTACCGGCAGCAGTTGTTCCACACCGCGTTTGGCACACACCACCTCGGGATCTGTTGACGGTGTCACTAATGTGTCATGTTAAACAGATGGGACAAAACGGAGGGAGTAGCACAGCGGCGCTTGTGGTTCTGGCCTAGCGACACGCAAATAAAACACTGAAAAACGCAAACAATCTGAGCGCAAATCCCACCACACAGGTGCTAAAACATACCCCAACAATAAAAATAATAATAAAAAATAAATCTCTCTCTCTTTTTTGGGGGATCTGTGTCACGATCCAGCTTCTCGTGACATCCCGAGTCCAAAACCGTTTCAGGGTTTCCTTCTGCTCAGGCGAGCGCGGCATGATGTACGACGGTCTCGGAGCTCATCTGTCATTTAAAGAAGACGCCGTCTGATTCCACCCGGCTGGTAAATGCACACGCTCTTTACCGCATTCGTCTGCTCCGCATCCCAGGTCTCAGTGCACCAACCGCACAACACCTGAGTGAACAGAAATAAATGATCAAAGCTTACGTTGTGCTTTAAGTAAATGTTTCACTGGGGGCGCGGAGGGTGGGGTGGTGGCTTGGCTGTCACACCGTAGCACTGTAACCTCTGCTGGAAGAGCAGTAAGAGCTCCCTCTGTTTATCCATGTCCTTCCTCTGAAAAAGCAGAATCCACAGTCGCCTGTTCCTCATTATGTATCTGGTACACACCATTTAGTGACCTTATGTGGAGCAGCTGATGTTGTGTTGCTGGGTTGCTAGTGAGAGTGTGTGTGTGTGTGTGTGTATGTGTGTGTGTGTGTGTGTGTCGTACGTGTCAGGGAGAAAAGAGGTAACCGGGGGAGGAAATATGTGTCTTTCTAACCTGAAAGTGCGTAAACGCGTGCACCTGCGTGTTTTTCAAAAAAAAAAAAAAAAAAAA